>NC_064921.1:762997264-763300295 GCF_023897955.1 Schistocerca gregaria
CAGCAGTACTGGTATTAGTAGATTTATGCCGGCCTTGGTGGCCGTGCGGTTCTAGGCGCTTCAGTCTGGAACCGCGGGACTGCTACGGTCGCAGGTTCGAATCCTGCCTCGGACAGGGATGTGTGTGATGTGCTTAGGTTAGTTAGGTTTAAGTAGTTCTAAGTTCAAGAGGACTGATGACCTAAGATGTTAAGTCCCATAGTGCTCAGAGCCATTAGAACCATTTTTAAGTAGATTTTTGCTACAGCGATCACATCAACCATGGTATGTCGACTGGTTGATGTTATCGCTATAGCAAAAATCTACTAATACCAGCATTGCTGGTCCCTGTTTTGAACCGAACCAAAGTAGAATCTTCCCACACGCAGGCCAGGGGCCTGAATATGGCGTAGTAAAACGCTTAAACTGGTAGCCAAATAAAATAAGTTTGGAAACTAGACGGCTGAAAGGTGTTTAATTTGACATCTTTAATCTTCCTTCTTGCTCTGAAGACCAGGTAACGCGGCCGAAATCGGCCGCAGCAGCGAGAATACGTTTTCTGGTGTGCGCTTTGTTTATAAACCGGTGAGTTGTCAGAGTGCGACTGGGTCTGTTGTCTGGACGCAGGAGTTCCTGCTGAAACCGGAGGTCCGCGAGGTGGGCCAGGACGAGAAGACGGCTCGCGGCGAGGCGACGCTGCACAGCGCCACCGCCTCCTGGGACGGCACCTACAACGCGCTCCAGGGAGTGTCGATACGCGCCCAGCCGGGCCAGCTCTGCGCCATCGTGGGACCCGTCGGCAGCGGCAAGGTACAGTACGCCCCTCTCACTGGCGCTGCCGCTGGCACTGCTGGCTTCATTACTCGGTTGGTTGGTTGTGGGTCAACGGTCTAGATAGCGATGTCACCAGCCTCTGGATAATCCCTCTGGAGTTACGGCAGTGACATCAGCCAGAAATCTGGTCGAACGGTGGTGACATCAGCTACAAATCTTGTCGAACTGTGACAGTTATTCTTTCTTTCTTTCGCTTACGCCATAGTCCCGCATCGATTGCAGTGTCGGCGTGGTTACAACGGATTTGGCAAGGTTAGTTTTACTGGTGGCCGGATGCCCTTCGTGCCGCCACCCGGGCCTCCCAGGGATGGAATCAGTGTACCCCAGCTGTCTGCATCTAGCGGAAATCGTGAAATAGTGCGGACGTGTTTCAAATGTCTGCGACGCTTGTAGCTGAGGCGTAACGTGGGAACCAGCCCGGTATTCACCTAGTGGGATGTGGAAAACCGCCTAAAAACCACATCCAGGCTGGCCTGCACACCGGCTCTCATCGTCTGCGCCGGCGCGCCTACCCGAGTCCAGGAAGCAGCGCGTTATTGCTCTCGGCTGCCTGGCGGGTTCGAACTGTGACAGTGTATGGGAGTCGTCAATTCGAGGCATGGAGAGCAAAGATGGGAAATAATCGCATTAGAGATAAAAGTATATATTTTAAACATAGCTGCACAACAGCAACGGTTCCACGTAATAAAATTATAAACAGCCGACCAGTTGCAATGGATAAAGAATTCTTTACCTAGGTTTCGACAAATACAAATTTGTCTTCTTCAGAAGATGGCCTAAGGACAATGAACATCATAGCTTACATTAGAAAAATATGAAACTTAAGCCAAGAATAAATTTTAACACAAATTAGAGAGCTCTTGCATTACAGAATTTTTCATTAGTAAGGGCTAATGTACCATCGCCGTTTTTGCAAATGTCGGCATAGATCCATTTATCAAAATTGAAATCTAGCCCTAGAATTAGGGTTTGTCACGTAAATATAAATTAGTACATGGATCTTGCAGAGCTACGTCTATACTAAAAGTATATGTCTACATTGCTACTTCTGGTATAGGGTGAACCGGAACTCCTCTCCATGTAAACACGGAGAAAGCTCCTTCAGATCCCTCCGTATAACGACATATGGTACATGTGTGCCACTAGCCTCTCAGAAGGAAGTGTGTCGTTTACATGGCTACGTCTTTTTGTTTCCTTATTGTGTTACAAATAAATCGGCACGTGAAACACTCCCACATACTCGCTCCATTATATCATCCTGTTGTGCTTAACTGAAACGAGTGGAAGTCAGTTTTCGTGAGAGTAGCCAGTAGGTGTCTGCTAATACAGTTTTATCTGCTCCTTCAGTTTTCCCAATTGCTTTAGGGCAGAAAAACCTGGCTTGGTCTTCAGTGCTGGTACAATAGTAGACAAAAGAATTAGGTTGCCAGGTCCGCATCTTTGATGGCTCCCCGTCCCCGGTAACCAAAGCACCAGTCTAGGGCTGAAAGTATTACTGTTCGCCTGGGGCTGGTGAGCGTGGGTCAATCTCTGGGTGACCCACGGATGGTGGAATCTGAAATATTTAAAGTGCGAATTTTCAGTCATTTCATTGGAGTTTCTTTTGGAATCACGGATAATACTTTTATTTACCTTCGGAATAAATTTCATGTCAAGTTTCGATATAATTTTTTTTCAATTTGGCTAATAACATTGTGTGCATAAATCAACTGGGTTCTATGTGCTTGGGTTTCCCAGTCCGGTATGGAAGTGTATTCATTATTTCTAGAACGCGATCCTATTCCCATTTTAATGTATTCGTGGAAGACTAAAGTGCAAGATTCATTGTTGAAATTAGACGACCTGTTCTATTCTCCTAATTAATATGCTAAATATGAAAGATACTCTTCTGTTGCGCTTTTCTTTGAGTGAGTATCAGATGGCCTAAAGCAAAAAGAAAAGTTAAGATTAAATGAAAGTTAAATGGAAAACAAAGTTAATGCTTAGAGGCACGAAGATTGAAATGAAGTACAATAAGTATATACTGTACCTCCTCCATTCCACTGGATTAGTAAAAGTAGTCCAACCAGCCCACAGTAAAAGTATATGTAATACTCCGTCCTTCGTTCTACGGGAAAAGTAATCTAATTCAGTCTTCCATCAACCTCCACCATTTGAACGTAACTGTTCACACTCCCTTATTAAATCCAATGCATACGTTAAGAGGCATGAGCACTTGTCCATCTTTGCTACTGTGGGACACATCTCTTCTGTTGAAGAAGTGCTCACAACTCTTAAGGTAAGTATTTTTTTCTTGTTCTGGTCCATACGACTACGGGAGCGAAAATTCGTTCGGTGCCAGACCACTTGGATGCTGTAAGTTTATCGGTATTCCATCATCTCGTTTTCTTATTGGTTGATTTAAATTCTTTCACATTTGTTTTTGTTTGCAAATAATGAAAAATTTGTTTCATCGCATATTCTTTCAGGTTACGACTTTTTGGGTGTATTGTACTCTGAACTGCATTATAAATTTGTTGGTGTACTCTGCTCGCATACATAATATTGGGCGCAGTAAATGATTCATTATTTTTTTCGTTTCATATGAAAAAGAAGCTGATTTTGTCGCATAGTGCTCTGTGATCTTACGTATATTTTTTACTGCTTACGAATTCGAGTGTGAATGCTTGATTTAAGTGCATTGCAAGTATTTGCTTCTATTTTACTTTATTTTCGTTTGCATCCGTTTTCTCTACTTTTTCTTACTTAATGGAGAACCGCATGTAAGCAGCTTTTTACAGAATTGATGTTCAGGTTTATTACATCCTGTCACGAAACGACTATGGCGTCGCTTCTTGTCACTGAGTGTCATACATTTCAAAGTAATTTACAGAGTATGGATCTAGGTATAGATGACAACTTTTTGTAGTCTTGGCGACTAGAGCATTCTTCCCTGTAAATACTAAAAATACAACAGTAGTTACGGAAATGTGTTCACACATTATTAAGAGGTACTATAAATAATACATTTTAGGAGAAATCAAGATACTAGAATCATTCTCTAACTCTAATGAAAATTTCGCATGCGTCCATTAAATGCGAGAAAGTTCGAAAAACGGAAGGGAAGAAAAATAAACTAGAATACGAGCAATACATGTACAACGCATTTAAGCCGAGCAGTTTACACACGGATTCGTTAGCGGTAACAAATAGACATGAGTCCAAAGAATACCAACAATGAAACCAGCTTCTATTTTGTATAAAACAAATACAAATATGGAATCATTCATCCTACCCAATAGTGTATTATGGTTACGAGCAAACGTTAAGAAGAATACGAGCAACAGATCATTAAAACAAAGGCGATGCGATCTTTCTTTGCGGCAAATTTCAATCGCCAACTTTCTCCTCCAAATGCGAAAACATTTTGTTGGCGCCTAGCTACACTGAGATAAATGATTATCATAATAAAATAAGAGAAATCAGAGCTCGCACGGGGAAGATACAAGTGGTGGTTTTGCCCACGTAGTGCTCGAGAGTGGAACGGTAGAAAACTGTCTTGTAGGTGGTTCGTTGAACCCTCTGCCAGGCATTTAATTGCGAATTGCAGAGTAATCATTTAGATTTAGATGTAGATGAAAATCTTGTACGAGAGAACGATAGTAGGAGGCTGGATTTTTGCTTAATGTCATCCTTTTGTTGGTAGGTGGGTTGGTTGGAAGTTAAGGACTAAACGGCGGGATGATCAGTCCGTCATCCCTCTGTCAAGTGAGACAGCTGCTCTTTCCATTCCTGTAGGACCTGCTTCTTCATGATGAAGTTAGTGGATTCAATATTAGACTAAAAGGACATATACGCCAGTTTACTAGTGCCTATGTTCGTAAACTGTTTCCTCAACCTGGCCCTAGAAGTTGCTAATAACAGTAGTGGCCAGTCTAGAAATGATAGCCTTCACTAACAACTGTATTAAATTCACTGAAATGAATGGATTCTCAAGAGGAATATAATCAATGAAATACCAGTGGCACGAAATGTTATCAGTGTAATTTGTACAAAAATGCTGAATCTGCATTATGGCAACCCTGTGGAAGAGCTCATGATAGGAGTAAAACGTAAATGACATTAGATATATGAGTCCGTCTTCGAGGCTTGGTTAGATGGCCTAAATGAATGGGCAGGTCAAAGACCTCATAAGAGAAAATGATTAAGGCGACTGCTTGTGCGAAACAAAACATCTGAGTATGAATGTAGGTGAGTGAAAATTTTTTATCAAGTCATATTCAAACCTTCTGTGGTTTGTAGATCCGAAAGAGTGAATCCATTATTGCAGTTCTACGCTTATCCTACATCACGTTCGTTTCCTATCCTGTCAAGTGAAGGTAACAACCATAGACTTATCAATAATTTAGAAACACTTTCTGCCTATAAAAACGGAAGGGTCCTGGACTGTCAACCATGTCTCAACCGAATGTGGAACGCGTTAGTGTGTCTGATGCTCGTAGCCTTAAGAAATCTACCGGGATGAAATAGTGAATTTTATCACTTAAGTAAATAAACCGAAGAGATGAGATCAGAATTATTTTAACGAATCTGATAAAATAATAATAAAAATGACGTACGTGGTAAGAGAAACAAGTATCTCTTGATCTGATTGGGAGCACAGAATCGTTCAAGTAGTATGTTAAGGGTTAACATGGATCTTTTAAAATTTAGACTATAATCGTAGCTGATGAATTAGCTATTAGGCGACTGACATTGTTGCTATCGACTGTGCGTAGTCCATTATTCATTTGTTTGTGGAATTCAGTGTTTCATTAATGTATACATCAAATACTAATCGGCAGGTATGTAGGAAATAGAGGGTCATGTTTGCTTTTTCGTAAATTATTACGAACAGACTGTTGTCTGATCCTGCTCATAGAGAAATTCAAACTGAATTTAGACACACATGATTGCGGGAAAGTTCCGTACTTTATGGAAACAGAAAGGATGTTTCGACGCTTTATGAAGTTGTCGCGTAATCTTTCTCAGCAGCAGCTCATTTTGGCATGGGTTCAATTCGTAACCAGTTAATACCGACTTAATTGTGTCTGATACCGGCCACTGCATTACGAAAACCTCAGCAAGTGACGTTGGTGAGTGACACTATTTATTGAAATAAATACCCACATGGAACAATGAGCTTCCCTATTTTATCGTTTTCCGTTCATGACATCCAAGTGAATCCATTATTACATCGTAACTGAAAGATGAACCTGTGAGAAAGGTAGGAAAAGTTGACATCTTCAGGCCCTGACTTTATATCATGGATTGTTCACTCTATATTTGTGACGATGTTACTGGATTCGAAACTTATATCGACCTACTGCAGTTTCATCAGTGCCTCCTAATTTTTTTACAGTATAAAATACAGGATAAATCCAATCTCTGGTTGCATACTTTTAGCTCTTGATCAAATTTTTACTGTTTTTACAGGTGAAATCATTGGTCTGCAGTATTCGTTACACCTATATTCATTCGTTTTATTACTCGAATTATCTTTGTAACCCTGTTCTGAATTAAGAGAACCCGCATACGTGTAATACAAAATGTACCTAAATATCTTTCTTTTTCCATTGACTGATGGTACTAGCCGCTGAAAACACAGTTAAATGCTGTCTTGCCTGTTACTCCCGGGTTTTGATCATGACACTAGTAAGACACAACCTCGCGTGCAGGAAATCTCTGTTCAACTTATAAAAATTTATCGGTAGATTTTGATCTCACTGTGTGCGTTTTTACACTATTTTTTTCTTCATTAGGACAGATTGGCGAATGCTTATGAATTCGCCCTACTGATCATTGCTTGAAGTCTGTGAAGAGAAAATAATCGCAAATTACTAAACTGAGAGAACACAGTAGGTCAGATCTTCACCGTACCTTGCGACACTTATTCAACTGAGATACATAACACAGATCTATGGTCGTTTGTAAAGACGGCTGACAAATATCATGTCACCGACAAAAGAAAATAGTTGAGAGACATTAAAATATCGTCTTTTCCAATCTGCATAGTGGTCCCAAGAACACAGCAAGAACAAAAACAATACTCCGACTCGTCTCATTGTTAATTAATATAAAGGAAAAGTCCACAGCAGTCGTCTGGAAAGATTTTAAATGGTCATTTAAGATATAGCGTTTTAAAGCTAATATGCCACAAGCACTGCACGCTGGTGGGTCTTTCCTGCACGGGAGGAGGAGCAATGTCTTATGTACGCCTGTATTGATGCGACTTGTCACTCGGCCTGGGTAACTGGAACAGTGCTCGCCATGGGCTAGTAGTTGGATGAATCTGATATACCTTGTTGTTCTGTACCTTTAGCCACACATTTTCCCGCCCATGACCCTCCTCGTCATCCGTGAAATGCGATAGCGTCGAGACGTTTGAAGTCACACTGTCGGTACAGTAAGAATTTCACCGCAGGCTCCCCAGTCTAAACTACTTGCAAGTGAGATCAGTCTCAGGACAGGTCCCAAGTACCAACCACGCACGCCAGAGCTTACCAGACCAAAGTCCCGCACCCGAGAGCCTCGCACCTCTCCAGAACGACGCCGCCTTCACCCCATCTTCAGCCAATCACAGGGCTCTAGAGGCACCAAATCTCCCCTCTCACACGACAGCACAAACTCATGTCGAACCGGGGCAAAAGAAACCTATGTCTCTGGAAAGAAAAGAAACCTCCAACTACTGGCCTTTTTTTTTAAAGTTTTCACAAAGGGGGAAGATGATTTTCTCCAAAGTTGTGTTGCTTCCCATAGCAAGAACTGAACAGATACAATCTTAAAGATACTTATCTAACTAGTCTGTACCTTGGAGCTTGTTAGTCCTAGATATGAGGTGTAATAAAGATGCTATCTCAGAACGTTTCTCAGATGCTGGAGTATCTTATACAACCGATGCAGCTAATGGAAGTGGTTCACAGGCCTGTTTGTAGTATGGGCGAACACGAAAACTTGTGAATTTTTATGATGTATTGCTCTGCACCCAATGCCTGGTTTACGACTCCACTGTGCTGACACGTTTCTTCACACGGTCGGCCCCAGCCCAGGCTTTGGCTGGCAGCATTGTTATGTTGGACACCTGTCTCAATGATGGGCTGCCCTGTCTGCCCTTACAGCTGTGGACCTGTTCGGCAAGATTTACTGAGGGATGGGCTCAACGCCAATTGCTTTCAACTCCTAACATGCCGTTTCTATGAGCTAAGAGCCATGAAACACCTCATGCTTTTAGCGCCCTATTAGGCTCCATCAACGTCTGCTCAGGCACTAGGTGCATCAGGTCGTAACGAAATCTTTAATAATTTTCTGTATACGAAAGATAGGTGAGAGGTTCCTATAAATACTTGTGTGCTATAATGCTCATAATACGTGTAATGCTTTCATGATGCGAGCGAGGATGAGATCGGCCAACGTTTATTTTTCTGTACGTAATTCCAGCCCTCAACAGTAATTTCTGAAACCCACATCACTAATGTTCTTATTTATTTTTGTAGAGGTCATTTCGTTCAGAATTATAGGTTGTGGTTTGATTTGATGTTTGGCGGCTTTAAGGCTTAAAAAACAAATTTAAACTTTGCTTGATTTGATTGGTAGCTGATTTTAGCCCTGACCACAAAACAAAAACGTATTCAGTATGGTGGTCGTCAGTTTTGCCAACGTACTTTGACCCAGAAGTGAATATACACAGTGTCATGTGAAGCTGTAAAACATGTCGCTCGAGTCGCTCTGCTAGAACTGCTGAAACTCGCTGAAAATTCCCATATTGAGCTGACGATCTATTATGATGGCTTGCGACTTTATTGTTATGTGTTCAGTCAAGCTAACGTCAGAATTACGAAATGTCTTTTGAATCAAATTTCCATTCACACAATTTAAAAGACACTGCAGACCGATTTTATGGAAGAATCTGTTTATCAATATACAGTTCGAAGATCCTCAAAGTTCCAGTTTCGTTTTCGTACGATTCAGGTTAATAACGTAGTGATTTAACCGGACTGACGTGGGGATGGAAGGGATAAAAACATACAAAAATGAAAATCACAACAAAAATTCTAAACAAAAAAACTGAAAAGATTGTGGTTAAGATGTGAATCAAAAAATTGTATTAGATTAGTTAAATATAAAACTGGTATTCTGAGAGGACAAAGTATTTGGAAACTACTTCGAATCGATGCCTTTTTATTCATGTTTTACTTAATTAATATTAGTATATTAATGAAACCATGGTCCTTCACATAAAACAAGTTACCTTATGGAGGTGTTTTAATCTCGCTCTTAAACTGTGGCACCTCAACTACTTCAAAATTCTTTCTCAAGGAAGTGTCAAGAATAGAAGGTGAGTGGTGGTCCTGTATTAGCTTTAGTGGAATTACTCCTTTTAAGCTATACGCCACCAACTCCTCCTCCTAAACACACCTACAGAGGTTGGACAAAAATGTGGAAACACGGCGAAAAATGCATGTTTGAACAAAAAGGCAGATGCTAGCCTTTCCTGCAGGTTGCGTTGTTGTATTTGACCACCAACGGCACTTGCGTAATGTCCTCAGTGCGTTACAAGTGTCAGCCCTGGTCAGAAAAGTGTCCTATGTAGTTGTGAGCAACATGAATACGAACGTAGACAGTTTATTGGCGCTTGTATAGCGGGTGCTTTAGTAATCAAGGTGGCCGAAGTGTTTAGTACTTTAAGAGGCTCCTCCTACAGGGAAAGTGGAAAAACATCACCTGCTAGTTCACAATGGCAACGAAAGTGTGCGTTGAGTGATCGTGGGAGACCGTCTCTGAAGAGGATGGTGATAAAAAATAAGAGGTCGACGTCTGCAAAAGTCTCTGCGGAACTGAATGTCGCACTCGGGAACCCTGTCACTTCCAAAACAGTTCGAAGGGAGATCCACGAGAAGGAAACTGCGTGCCGAGCTAGGATTCCAGAACGAATCATCACTGATGCAGATATCCGTAACACGAAAACGTGGTGCCCAACCCATAAACCCTGCACTGTGGAGCAATGGAAGGAAGTCATTTGGTTGGATGAGTCTTGTTTCCCACTGTTTACAGCTTCTGGCGTTTGCTTCCCAGGAGTGAAACATGGCGGGGGTTCGGTGATGGTTTGGGCAGCCATATCGTGTTATTTCATGAGCCACATCGTTACTCTGCCAGGTCACACTACCGCTTGTCAGGTTCATCCCATGGTACAATGATTGTTCCCCGATGGTGATGCTGCGTTTTAAGAGGACAGGGCCCGTGTTCAGACAGCACGTCGTCCAGGACTGATTTTATGAGCAGGAGGGTGAATTGTTGCATGTCCCCTGGCCACCCCAGCACCCAGATCTCAATATTATTGAGCCTTTGTGATCTGCTTTGGAGAGAAGGGTACGTGATCGTTACCCACCTCCACCATCGTTACTTGAACTTGCTACTATTGTGCAGGAGAATGGTGTAAGATTCCCTCGAAGACCCTACAGGAGTTGTATATATCTATTCCGAGACGACTGGAAGCTGTTCTAAAAGTCAACGGGTTTCCTACAAAGTTTTAGTCTGTGTTGTGTTTTGGCGTTTCCATATTTTTTTCGCTACGTGTAAGTGGTTCTCGCTTCCCTTTTCAGTGCCTAATGGCCACATAACTAAGCACTATTCACTATAAACACTGTCACCATATATCCACCAGCAATTAACTAAAGGTTTGAAAATGGAGGATACAAGTTCAATGTTAATAACGGTACCATCCACAGTGACGCAGCATCAGGCTATGGAAGTAATTATGGCATATCCGAAGATAAGCCTGAATAGGCTCGAAAATTATTTTGTCGAAATAAGCTGGTCGCAGTCTTTCCATTAAAATACTGTCCTTCAACAGCAATTCCGGTACATTTGCCAAAGACATATTTTCGATCTACATCTACATGATTACTCTGCAATTCACATTTAAGTGCTTGGCAGAGGGTTCATCGAACCACAATCATACTATCTCTCTACCATTACACTCCAGAACAGCGCGCGAGAAAAACGAACACCTACACCTTTCTGTTCGAGTTCTGATTTCTCTTATTTTATTTTGATGATCATTCCTACCTATGTAGGTTGGGCTCAACAAAATATTTTCGAATTCGGAAGAGAAAGTTGGTGACTGAAATTTCGTAAAAAGATCTCGCCGCGACGAAAAACGTCTTTGCTTTAATGACTTTCATCCCAACTCGCGTATCATATCTGCCACACTCTCTCCCCTATTACGTGATAATACAAAACGAGCTGTCCTTTTTTGCACGCTTTCGATGTCCTCCGTCAATCCCACCTGGTAAGGATTCCACACCGCGCAGCAATATTCTAACAGAGGACGAACGAGTGTAGTGTAAGCTGTCTCTTTAGTGGACTTGTTGCATCTTCTAAGTGTTCTGCCAATGTAACACAACCTTTTGCTCGCCTTACCCACAATATTATCTATGTGGTCTTTCCAACTGAAATTGTTCGTAATTTTAACACCCAGGTACTTAGTTGAATTGACAGCCTTGAGAATTGTACTATTTATCGAGTAATCGAATTCCAACAGATTTCTTTTGGAACTCATGTGGATCACCTCACACTTTTCGTTATTTAGCGTCAACTGCCACCTGCCACACCATACAGCAATCTTTTCTAAATCGCTTTGCAACTGATATTAGTCTTCGGATGAGAATTAGAAACCGACACTTCCAGCCTACTCACCGTACATTTTAACTAGTGCGTAGAAGGATACAAACTGAGAAGAAAATTAAAAAAAAAAAAACAGTATCAACTGCACATTTCTGCTTTGTTAATAAAGAAGTTGTAGAGTGAGTGTTTGTAGGAAAACAGAAAAATGCTAAGAAAAATTTGGAAGAAGGGCTCTAGGTGTCGCTGTTCTCCTACGCATGAATTATTTGTATGCATGCTCGTTCATGATATTGCCATATCTTGGAACCTTAACAGTTACAGGCTCACTCTGTTGGAGAAGAGAAGACAGCCAGCATTGTCACCGTCCCACGGACAAACAGCAAATTGCAAGTAATACTGCGGTGCCGCCAGATGTTCCCAATAGCTCAGCCGTTAACGAGAAGGGTAATAATTACGAGACAGTAGAGCCGAGCAAGCGAACAGGAACAATCTAGTTTCACCCGCGCAAACTGTAAAAGTACGCTTGTTATTGAGACAGGATCAATCCGGTTTTAATTGTGCTGCAGAAATAAGGGATGCCGTCGTCTAAATAACACCGAGTGGTCGTCCGTGCGTGGCGGCGTTATTGCCAAGTGGGGCGAAGGCATTTGACCCCCTCAATTGGACTTTGCGGGTGAATGTTGACAGGGAGTAAACAGTAAGCGGAACGGAAAAAACCCGCTCTGCAGAAGGCCTCGTCTGCTATAGGGCGATCATACGTGACGGGAAGAAGACAAATGCTGTCATGTTTAATGACGGTACTAATGACCGGTACTCCATGCCCATAAAATAGACCCCCTAGGGTACGGCGCCAGGTGGGCAATAGAAGACAGAGTGGAGCTTTATGCAAAATTAGCCACCGAACCACGAGCGATCTAATAATGTACCATCAACTGTGTTATCTGCTTTTTGCAGCGCTCCTGCGAATCTGGAATCTTCTCCTTTGTCAAGCAGCAAGTGTTCTCTGATAATAGTTGTATTTCTCTCGAGATTTTTGCTATCAAAAACAGTCTTGATCATAATTTATTTATTACGGTGACCGGTTTCTACCACTACTGTGGTCTTCAGACCAATGAATAAGAACCTCCTTCTGGTGGTAAATCACTCTCGAGATTACTGATCCTCGTCGCAGCCATGATGGTAACCACGAAAACGACAGAAATAACTGAGACTGCAATACATACTTCTCTTACAGTATTTTGTGAAGCTATTAATGGATTTACTACAATAATTCAAAAGTTTATGTCGTCCTTAACAGGAGATAAATTTGTTTTATCATCACTGCTTGAGGTAATACCAGGCACCATCAGTCAAATAACGTGTTGGATCATCCTCTTCGTGTTCTCTGTAGCTTTTTCCATGTAAATAATTTGTATTCGTAGAAGAAAAGGACAGAAGGAGACTCCTAGGTGATTAGAAATGGAAAAACGGTTCATGTTGCTTGTTTGGGTCTAGTCGGATCATATACGCACTGTGGAGTTATTCTATTTCATAGTACTGAGTTTCTGAATAAACCTCTGACACGATAAGTAATTGTTTCAGAATCCAGTGGAACGCACGTGCCCATATCCGTCTTCTAATACGTCTAATACATTTGCGCCACGCTCGAACTCTACCATCAGCTCTTACCAACTGAAATCGGGACTCATCTGACCAAGCCAAGGATTTCCAGTGCTCTACAGTCCAACCGAAATGTTCACTAACCCAGGAGAGGCGTTGCAGGCGATGTCGCCGTCTGTCAACTGCTGCCATAGTCCATTAACACAAAATTTCGCCTCACTGTCCTAACGGATACGTTTGTCGTACGTCACACGTTGATCTCTGCGATTATTTCACGCAGCGTTCCTTGTCTGTGGCACTGACGACTCTACGCAATCGCTTCTGCTCTCGGTCGTTAAGTGAAGGCCGTCGACCGCTGTGTTGTCCGTGGTGAGAAGTAGTGCCTCAGATTTGGTATTCTCAGCACACTCTTGACATTGTGGATCTTGGAATGTTGAATTCCCTAACGAGTTCCGAAATGGAATGTCCCATGCGTCTAACTTCTGCATGCGTCTAATTGCGAATTCAGAGCTTTTTAATTCCCGTCGTGTGGCCATAATCACGGCGGCAACCTTTCTACATGATTCACTTGGGTGCAAATTACGACTCCGCCAATGCACTGGCCTCTCATACCTTGTGAATATGATTCTACCACCATTTGTATACGTGCATACTGCTATCCCGTGACTTTCGTCACCTCAGAAGTGGACCCAAGATCTTAATCAGTAGGAGGGGAGGTAACTCATATTAATTCCGCCATGAGTAGCTAAATAGCTTTGAGATATCACAACAGGTCGTTTTAGGTACACTTCCTAGCAGCAGCAGAAAGCGTGTTACGTTTGTGGACATAATTTTGTTCCTTTGTTTCTGGAGGGGGAGGCGGTTCAGTTTTTTTTTTTTTTTTTTTTTATCCAGTCGGCTTATATGCAGACTCCAGGCTTATAAACAGTTTTTCTAATTCAAATGGCTCTAAGCACTATGGGACTTAACATCTGAGGTCATCAGTCCCCTAGACTTAGAACTACTTAAACCTAACCTAAGGACATCATATACATCAATGCCCGAGGCAGGATTCGAACCTGCGACCGTAGCAGCAGCGCGGTTCCGGACTGAAGCACCTAGAACCGCTCGTCCACAGCGGCCGGCAACAGTGTTTATACTCAGTGTTTACTTGCTTTTGTGACGATATGTATGCGATAAAGAGCAGTCTTGAGGATTTTCGCCTTGGGAGACCAGTGAAGTAGATTCTCACAGTATGCATGTTCGACCTGCTTCGCCAATTCATGACGAAAAACCTTATGTGAATGATGAAAACTCTGGTGATGGATCTTTCGCTGCAAAACTCACATCGGAAATTGAAATCTGAAAACTGTACAGTAAATTATATAAGAATTACTGACGAAGGTCGCAATATATGGAAGCCTGCTGCAATGAAATATTAAGTTATCATGAACCCAATTGTCATATTAGGTGAATTGGTATAAATTGTATGCAGAAAAGACAACGGAGCGAAAACTGCCATTGGTATTTTGCTGCGATACATAAGTACGAACTTCGTAACTACGCACTAGGCGATTGTGTATTCGATGAGGAGAGTTTTGAAAATTTCAGCACAACCTGAACTTTGAGAAAGGGCAAGATCCATCGCCTTTACTGAACCTACATTCCATATGCCAGATTGAATTCACTCACTTATAACTGAGCTGTGATACGATTTTGTATGCTCTGTTGTCTTTTCAGTTCTAACTCCGTATGCTGCGACGACTGCGTTTTAGCAATCACGTGGTTTTTATCAGCAGCTTTGCACTGTTATTAGTCCGTTTATTCTACTACATTCTACATCTATAAATTTCTTAGCACCATCATCACATTTGAAACAAAATCTACATATGGCGCTATCACTTTCCGTGAATATAATGTTTATGTAACTTCAGAATTGCAATCAGATAATCCACATGTGATTTACGAAATGGTTTCCAAGTGTAAAAACCAGATGTTTGAAAACAATGTGCCATTGTAAACGTGTCCCTATAAATAAATGAAATTTTGTCCTTGTCCCATGACTGTGTGTAAGAAGCAGTAAAACAGGCATTACGTGTTCAAATGTCAGTAGTACGTAAGGCTGCCAAGTCTTAATGTAGGGCCTTGTATATCTACTGAAATTTAAAAAAAAAAAAGCTTCGAATGAATGTCTAAGCGATTACCTTCTAAATAGTTTCTATTAAAGCCCAGAGGTAATTTTATTGGCTGCTGGAAGAGCTTCACAAGCAAGACGCCAATTACGTAATCCTACTCACGATTCATAAGCAGTAGAGGGACGAGCGATTTCTGTTGAAACTCGCATCCAGTTATCCGTTAACGTAGGGTAACACTTAAGGTTGTGTAACTTGCGTGATGTGATGGTCCCTACTGATCGGTATGATGCTGTATAATGCATCCTGGTAATTTTGATTCTTCCTGCAACCGTAACTCTATTCTTAGGCGTATTGAGAGTGATCCGAATAGACGGTTTGTTGTTAGTCGAAAAGTAACTGTCACCACGATGTATCCAAAAGCGTGTTTGTCGGGATATCAAGAGAATCCTGCGCAAACCTGTAGCAAATAAACAACGAAAATACTATTTCGCAGCGCCTGTGTTGTTGAGAACAACGGTGCAATTTTCCTTTGGACATGCACGCAAGCGACTTGCAATAATATGTGAACGAGTACACGTCATGATGCAGGAACGACGACGTACGGTAGTTTGGATCTGGCCGTGAATCGTACACGGATAGCCAAAGTGTTTAAGGCGACAGCACGCATAAGGCGAGAAATCCGGGATCGAGTCTCGGTCCGGCACATATTTACATTATAATCATTCCCTTAAACAGTTATCATGTAAACAAAGGGAATTTATGGGTTGCAGTCGCTAACTCTCACTTAGATTTCAGCAGCGAACATGAAACTGATTTCTAGCTGGAAACTGTTATCATTTATCGAAAGATTACATCTGCGGAAGAAGGATTGAGGGAGAACCCGTAAGTTTGTAGAGAGTGTCAGTGGCTGCTATCCGTTCGCTATGACTCGCGTTTGCTTCGCAGAAACAGTCTAGTCAGGCAAGACCAGAATAGACTAGAGGAGACCGGTTACGTCTGCACGTTTCGCTAGCAACTTGACGGAAGAATCGCAAGGTTTAGCCTCTCTACCTCCCGGTTATCCTACAAGTGATGTACAGTCTTGTGCTTGATTTGAATTTATACGTAATGTGCACTGTCGAGTTGAGTTATTGTGATCGTCTTAGGTGTGAAACATGCACTCTACGAGACTGCGTTGGTGCAACACTTTATACGCCCACTGGGAATCAGTGTGCAAGCGAAAGTAGGGCAAGTCGATCTAGCGTTCAGCGGTTTGTGAAAGGATACCAAGTGGAAATTGTACATTCCGAGACCACCACAGAACGGCCCTGCTCAAAGGCCTGCGGCCTGAAGTAACGGTTTGCTATTCTGTCCGGATCGTCAAGATGCAATTAAAACTGAACAGTAGCGTAAACTTCTGCAGTTGTGTGACTTACAAATCGACCTGTTTAATTGCACAGGAAGTAATTCTACCAGATGTTAATGTCTCATATGATCTGTCATCGCGTGGTCTCATTCATCTACATTTCTTTGTTGGTGTTTTAAATGGTCAGACGTATCTTTGGCCGGCCACTGTGGCCGAGCGCTTCTAGGCGCTTCAGTCCGGAACCGCGCTGCTGCTACGGTCGCAGGCTCGAATCCTGCGTCAGGCATGGATGTGTGTGATGTCCTTAGGTTAATTAGGTTTAAGTAGTTCTAAGTCTGGGGGACTGCTGACCTCAGATGTTGAGTCCCATAGTGCTTAGAGCCATTTGAACCATTTTGAGTCGTATGTTTATTTATGGAAAGATGGTGTTCCGTCAAATGGTTCAAATGACTTTAAGCACTATGGGAATTAACATCTGAGGTCATCAGTTCCCTAGACTTAGAACAACTAACCTAAGGACATCACACACAGCCATGCCCGAGGCAGGATTCGAACCTGCGACCTTAGCAGCAGCGCGGTTCCGGACTGAAGCGCCTAGAACCGCTCGGCAACAGCGGCCGGTGGTGTTCCGTCGCGCAACTATCCGAGGTACCAGGGTTCCTTGGATGACACATCCACCATGATAGGGAACAGTGCTGAGTAGACATCACAATCTACAGGCGTTAACCCGTCCGACTTTTTTCGCTGGGGAAAACTGAAAGATTACTAACAAACATTAGTTGCACCGAAGACGCAAAGGGATACACTGAATAAATGCTACGATGACTCAATAAAGATGCAAAAATAGCAGCTGCGTTTAGTTGTAACAGATATTTGAGAAGACGATATGCAAGGGGGTTTATTTGAACCATCAGACTTGGCATGATCTGCGATACTGTATATGTCCCTTCCTAGACGCATTTATTAAATCCAGCAGTTATCAGTGTCCCCGAATTAATTTCCTTAGTCTAGACTACTCCAATCAACCGCTTTGCGGCTTCAACTTGTCCAACCAGGTTGTCCTACTCTGAAATAGAAAATGCTGCGAGAAAAGTTACGGAAAAGAGTCATAACAAAGAAAATGTTTTAATTTCGTTTTAATGCCATGTCAAGTGCTTTCAGTAGGTCACTTACCTCTATAACTCAAGTTACACTATTCTAGTCGACTGCGTGTACCATGATATCTACATCTACATCGAAATGACTACGCTGCACTTTACACGTAAGCGCCCAGCACAGGGTTCCCCGAACCACACACTTTTTTCTACCGTTCTACTTTTTAACACCACTTTGGAAAGAACAACACTTTAATCTGTCATTGTAAACTTCAGTACCCTATGAGTGAGTTTGGAACTATCAAATTGTTTGACATAAATGGCCAAGTCCTTCGATTTCATTGACTTACTATTGAAGCTTACATATGTTACACCGCCAAAGAACTGTACACTTTAGTATGTGACATAAATTTCAGTTTGATACGTCTACCTGTTCCTAAGAAAAAGATGACTTAAAAGACGGACAGACTGACAGTCGGATAACAAATGACAAAAAAATTACAGATAAACAATTTTCGGACTTTTTTCCTTTAGTTGTACTGTGAAATCTTACTACTTGGCAAATTTCTTGATTCTAGGTCAGTGGGAATTATGAGTGACTTTGCTAGTATCAAAATATCTTACATAAATGCCCTTATCTTTGGCTGCACTGACTTAGAAGCTTCAATCTTATACACCATAATATATGACATAAATTTCAAATTTCAATTTGATACGTCAATCTGTTCCTGAGAAACTGGTCGCAGGTTCGAATCCTGCTTCGGGCATGGATGTGTGTGATGTCCTTAGGTTAGTTAAATTTAAGTAGTTCTAAGTTCTTGGGGACTGAAGACCTCAGATGTTAAGTCCCATAGTGCTCAGAGCCATTTGAACCTGAGAAACTGGGTTTCTGGCAGTCGGATAGAGAGACAGTCAGACAGGCAACAAATTGATTCTATAACAGTATAGGGGTTCCATTTTTACCGACTGAGGTACAGAACCCGAAAAATTAGTTTTTCATTACTTTTCTACATCTACATCTACATCTACATCCATACTCCGCAAGCCACCTGACGATGTGTGGCGGAGGGTACCCTGAGTACCTCTATCGGTTCTCCCTTCTATTCCAGTCTCGTATTGTACGTGGAAAGAAGGATTGTCGGTATGCTTCTGTGTGGGCTCTAATCTCTCTGATTTCATCCTCATGGTCTCTTGGCGAGATATACGTAGGAGGGAGCAATATACTGCTTGACTCTTCGGTGAAGGTATGTTCTCGAAACTTTAACAAAAGCCCGTACCGAGCTACTGAGCGTCTCTCCTGCAGAGTCTTCCACTGGAGTTTATCTATCATCTCCATAACGCTTTCGCAATTACTAAATGATCCTGTAACGAAGCGCGCTGCTCTCCGTTGGATCTTCTCTAACTCCTCTATCAACCCTACCTGGTGCGGATCCCACACTGCTGAGCAGTATTCAAGCATTGGGCGAACAAGCGTACTGTAACCTACTTCCTTTTTTGTCGGATTGCATTTCCTTAGGATTCTTCCAATGAATCTCAGTCTGGCATCTGCTTTACCGACGATCAACTTTATATGATCATTCCATTTTAAATCACTCCTAATGAGTACTCCCAGATAATTTATGGAATTAACTGCTTCCAGTTGCTGACCTGCTATTTTGTAGCTAAATGATAAGGGACCTGTCTTTCTATGTATTCGCAGCACATTACACTTGTCTACATTGAGATTCAATTGCCATTCCGTGCACCATGCGTCAATTCGCTGCAGATCCTCCTGCATTTCAGTACAATTTTCCATTGTTGCAACCTCTCGATACACCACAGCATCATCTGCAAAAAGCCTCAGTGAACTCCCGATGTCATTCACCAGGTCATTCATGTATATTGTCTGTTATCAGTGCAGCTCTTCTCAGAAATTTGTCTGAGACACTGAAGAAAATTTGCTTGCTCAATAGCAGTTAAGGGGATGAACATACTGGATGGTATCATGGTGATTTTCTTAGGCGACAGCAATGTTTGTTTTTGTGTTGGGCAGAGCTCGGTGCTTCAGGCGCTGCTGGGCGAGCTGCAGCCGTCGGAGGGCCACGTGTCTGTGGGCGGCCGCGTGGCGTACGCGAGCCAGGAGCCGTGGGTGTTCGCGGGGACCGTGCGCAACAACATCCTGCTGGGCCGGCCCTACCAGCACGAGTGGTACCGCAAGGTGGTGCGCGCGTGCGCGCTGGAGAGGGACTTCCAGCTGCTGCCGCGCGGCGACCACACCGTCGTTGGGCAGAAGGGCGCCACCCTCAGCGGGGGGCAGCGCGCGCGCATCAACCTCGCCAGGTACGTCCGGCCGCTGCCACACCTAAACGCTCGCCGCTGCAAAGCTTCTCTCTTGCCAGGTGCTACACAGAAGTTCTGAGAATCTGAGAACTGCGCCCAAAATACAGCGGTACAAACGTCAGCCGCTCCTGTTATGTCTATACCTTTAGCTATACTCCGCAAGCCATTTTCCAGTGTGTGGCGGAGAGTACTTCCGTACCTTTGTCACTTCCTCCATTTCTTGTTCCAGTCACGAATAGTCTGCAGGAAGAACAATTGCCGGTAAGCCTCGTTGTGGGTTCCAATCTCTCTAATTACAATACTGGCCATTAAAATTGCTACACCACGAAGATGACGTGCTACAGACGCGAAATTCAACCGACAGGAAGAAGATGCTGTGATATGCAAATGATTAGCTTTACAGAGCATTCACACAAGGTTGGCGCCCATGGCGACACCTACAACCAGCTGACATGAGGAAAGTTTCCAACTTCTCACACACAAACAGCAGTTGACGGCGTTGCCTGGTGAAACGTTGTTGTGACGCCTCGCGTAAGGAGGAGAAATGCGTACCATCACGTTTCCGGCTTTCGTAAAGGTCGGATTGTAGCCTATCGCGATTGCGGTTTATCATATCGCGACATTGCTGCTCGCGTTGGTCGAGATCCAATGACTGTTAGCAGAATATGGAATCGGTGGGTTCAGGAGGGTAATACGGAACGCCCTGCTGCATCCCAACGGCCTCGTATTACAAGCAGTCGAGATGACAGGCATCTTATCTGCATGGCTGTAGCGGATTGTGCAGACACGTCTCGATCCCTGAGTCAACAGATGGGGACGCTTGCAAGACAACAACCATCTGCAAGAACAGTTCGACGTCGTTTGCACCAGCATGGACTATCAGCTCGGAGACCATGGATGCGGCTACGCTTGACGCTGCATCACAGACAGGAGCGCTTGCGATGGTGTACTCAACGACGAATCTGGGTGCACGAATGTCAAAACGTTATTTTTTAGGATGAATCCAGGTTCTGTTATAGCATCATCATGCTCGCATCCGTGTTTGGAGACATCGCGGTGAACGCACATTGGAAGCATGTATTCGCAATGGCGTATCACCCTGCGTGATGGTATGGGTGCCATTGGTTTACACGTCTCGGTCACATCTTGTTCGCATTGACGGCGCTTTGAACAGTGGACGTTACATTTCAGATGTGTTACGACCCGTGGGTCTACCCTTCATTCGATCCCTGCGAAACCCTACATTACAGCAGGATAATGCACGACCGCACGTTGCAGGTCCTGTACGGGTCTTTCTGGATACAGAAAATGTTCGACTGCTGCCCTGGCCAGCACATTCTCCAGATCTCTCACCAACTGAAAACGTCTGGTCAATCGTGGCTGAGCAACTGGCTCGTCACAATACGCCAGTCACTACTCTTGGCGAACTGTGGTATCGTGTTGAAGCTGCATGGACAGCTCTACCTGTACATGCCATCCAAGCTCTGTTTGACTCAATGCTCAGGCGTATCAAGGCCATTATTACGGCCAGAGGTGGTTGGTCTGGGTACTCATTTCTCAGGATTTAGGCACCCAAATTGCGTGAAAATGTAATCATATGTCTGTCAGTTCTAGTATAAGGAATACCCGTTTATCATCTGCATTTCTTCTTGATGTTACAATTTTAATGGCCAGTAGTGTATATCTTCATCGCCTTTCCCCGGGATGTAAGTAGGAGAAAGCGTTATATTTATTGACTGTTCCAATAACTATGCACTCGGAACTTTAACTGTAAACCACATCATGATGGGGAGCGCCTCTTTTGTTGGAGTTGGCTGAGTATATCCGTGTTGCTTTCGTGCTTACTAAGTGAACCTATATCGAAATGTTTGATGATGATGATGTTTGGTGCGCTCAACTGCGCTGTCATCAGCGCCCGTACAAATTCCCAATTTTTACACAGTCCAATTTTTTTTCGCAGTTCAATCTAGCCACTGTCACGAATGATAATGATGATGAAATGATGAGGACAACGCAAACAACCAGTCTCCGGACAGAGAACAATCCCCAACCCGGCAGGGAATCGAACCTGGGACCCCGTCATCTCGAAATGTGCTGCTCCTCTTTGGATCTTCTCTTTTTCTCTATCAATCCTGTCAGGTACGGATCCCATATTGACGAACGGTATTCAAGTACGGGTCGAAGGCTTTAAAAGCTACCTACCTTCTCTGTTGACTACATTTCCTGACGATTCTTCCAATGAATCTGTCTGACATCTGCCTTTCCTGATCCATTTTAAGTTGGTACGCATGCCCCTAGATACTTTATGTTCGAAGCTGTTTCCAGTGATTGATCTGCAAGCGTGTAGTAATGATTGCTTCTGTGTGTGTATACGCCACACATACTAGTGATGTGAGTGGTGTAATCGATTTAAAGATGACTAGGAGTTAAACATTTGGATACACCGACATCATGCACAACTACGAAAAGATCTATTAGAAAACCACATGGTACAAGTATGTCCCATTACGTGCTTGCCAATATCGGAGAGCCCTGGCAGTAGTGACAATATGTGAGGGTAAAATGAACTGAAGTTTGTGTTGGGGAGGGCACTCACCTTAGGTAGTTCGAGCATTAATGTTGACCATCCTCCTGCGGTAGTGTGCTGGCACGGTGGCTCAGCGTGTTCGGTCAGAGGGTTACGTGCTCTCTGTAGTAAAAAACCGAGTCAATCGATCAACAACGAACATAATTGTATTACGGCGTCCACCCCGAGCAGATGCACCGAACAAAAGCGAAAAAAAAAAAAAAAACAGCCGGCACGGTAGCTCAGCGTGTTCGGTCAGAGAACCGGTTGGCCTCTGTAACAAAAGAAACTGAGTGGAAGAATCAACCACCGAACTTGAACAGGATGTCTTGCGACGTCCGCAACGACCAAACACAACGATAAAAAAAATGCTTTGATCATCATCGTAGATGATAAAAAAAGTGTTAAACTGACGCACAGGAACAGATGAAATACAATCGAAGATGTTTGTGAAATTGTTGGAATTTCATTTGGGCCCTGTCAATGAATTCTAACTGATGAATTGAATATGTGACGAATTGTAGCGGAGTTCGTTCCTCGTGGTTTGAACGCCAGCTGTTTTTTAACCAGCTCGTTTCTAAAGAAACCGCCGACCAGCGGGATCATCGCGTTCAGATGTACACTGAACTGCAAACAACAGTTCTAGATGATCCAGATATACGGTCCACGAACATAACTGACAATGATTTATGCTTGTACGATTGTGTCCATGAACCATGAAACAAAACAGCAATATTGGTGGTGAAAGACACACCACTCTCTCTGCTGCGCAGATTTTTTTGCTTTGCTTTGTTTTGTTACTACCCACAAGGAAATTCTTAAATTTCTTCCATGTGGTCAGAAAGTCGCAGGGAAGTTCTACTGCGATGCTTTGAGGCAACTCAGGGAAGATGTTACACGCAAACGGCCTGAGATATGGGAGAACAAGGACTGGTAGTTGCATTATGACAGTGCACCTGCTCACATCTCGCTCTTTATGAGGGCACTGCTGAAAAAATAAAAGGTAACGGAACGTGGCAACTGTCCCTCACCCACTCTACTCGCCTGATCTAGCCCTTTGAGATTTCTCATTTTCCCGAAAATGAAACTGAAGTCGAAAGCGCAGCATTTGACTGCGTAGGACTAATTTTGAGTACGGTTCACTCAGAAGACTTCAAGCACTGTTCCAACGATGGGAAAACTCCTGGAAGCTAGCGAGGGAATTTCTTTGAAGATGACGGAGGAAATTAAGACCTAACCATTCTAATTTTTATAGCTATATTCTCGGAAATTTTGGGTAGCACGTCGTACACCTTAATACTCAACTCTCAGTAAATACGGATCCACCACCACGCTAGCAAGGACCTGATCTCAGACTCTTCAGTTATGCGCTGTTAGGGCGCTTCCAGAAAAGAACAAAGTGTGTGAGCGACAGGAGTAACGACGTGTGCACTTGATACATATCGGACATAAAAATTCAGAGCCAGCCAGCGAGGGCGGTAGTTTTTGTTGGAATTTGCGCCACTGCTTATGTACGCGGGACGGCAGCCTGTTTCATTTCAAAACTGCCGCTGGGAATAGGAATGTAAGCCTACATAACGCTCATATGCAAGACGTGAGAGGATACGTATTAATCAGTATGCTTCATACTGATTACTGTTGCCGGTCGTAGATGCTGTAGCGAATCTTAACTCTTTGAATTGTGTTTTCATCAGCTGTATCAAAAGATTGTTATTGTACCCGTAGACATGATTTTCTCCATGAGATAACGTCGGTGTCCTGGTCAGTTTCCTTGGCGCTGCTCTCAAGCCCAGCTTAACTTACCACTTTTCAGTGGATTCAGTGGGTACACATGCTTCCTACCAGTAGTCTACATTTACTTCTTTTACGCAGTTTCGTGCGAGTCCATTCAAAGTTTTCAACGTAATATTAATTAATCATTTTTCTGTAATTTTTGTTTAACCGTGTTCCAAATCAGTTTCATTGCTGTAAGTTCGAAAGAGTAAGGGGAGAAACGCCGAACACGGATATTTTTCATTTTATAGACCTCTTGTCCACAAAGTGCTCAGACTTCACGTTGTTTGCTCTGACAACTCTAGATTGGTCGTCTGCTCTGTCACTGAGGTACTATTTTTCTATTAACCACAGGAAGTAAAACTGAGCGCTTCATTTTCTTGACTTGTATGATATGGAAATTTGTCAAGCAAAAGGGTGCATTTATCCATGAGATCCAGAATAAGTGCTTGCTGCATCCATTTAATGTAATTTGTAGTAGTTCACCTCACAAGTTTTCTGTAACGGAATAGTGGTGAATTTGTTCCTCATCTTCACAGAACTTAAGAACATTGTATACGTGTTTTCCGGTTTCACATCGTATCACTTGCGGCGATTTCTTTTAGTGTGTTTTCATTCCAGTTGCCTGGCTGATATATGTAGCAGATGTTCTGCAGTGCACGCGATCAGCAGTTGCGCTAAAGGCTATTATCTACCACTCGCCGGGGTGCATGATTACCCCATTCTCTGGTCCTCGACAACTTTTCCGCTGGCAGAGATGTTTCAAATAACCAGTACATTGAGGTATATCAAACTGTTCGGACGAGAAGACAGTTATGACCTTCGTATGACTAACCGAAACAAGAATAGTCGTATCAGCTGAAATCAGCGTGTGAAGCTTAGGTCACTGAGGCCACCACCACCTGAAAGCAGTTGTCTGCTACGACACTGTAAGAAATATTGTATCTAAATGGAGAAGGGTCTCTTCCGTTTCTCAAGGTAGTATTTCAATAAATATCTTAGGTTTCGTACAAAAAATTAAAAAAAAAACACTTTTCATTTTGCTCGGTTTGTTCTTACAGGGTTTCTCTAGAAACGATTTGGTTAAAAAAACTTGACTTCTTTACGCTTTATAATGAAATGACTGAAACTAAATTATTTTCCATGGTTTTATAACGTTAGAAAACTGAATGAACAGCCTCACATAATTCTAAGATTTAGGACCGCAAAATAAACATACCAGATACTTTCATTTTTGTGACCTTCTCGTCGTATATTGATGTGAATAAATGTAGTCAACATCTCTGTATTACCTACAATTTTGAAAGGAAAGCCATGTTTCCCTCTGTCCTCAAGTAAATGAGTTTACTAACTGAAAGTACGCCATGCTCGATGAAATTATTATACGTCTTGTTGATTTTACTGTGTGTCGTTAGTAGCATTCATGAATGCTTAATCAATCAATACGCAGTCACAATGAAAGTTTGCTTCACATCTACAAATAGTGTAAGTTTAGTAGATAATTTCAATTAAATTTGCTGAATTATTTATGTATATGTTACTGGCCAAGCCCGATTTTAGATGAACTAGTTTCGCCTAGGTCAGATTCGTTCGTCCTGCTGCCGATAGGATAAAACAGTTTAGCCTAGGTCTAATCGGTTTATCCTAGTTAGAATTTACATACTTTAGGATAAACTGGTACGCCCCAATGTGAGCTAATTTTGCCTGTACGAACGGGGAATCCCCGAATCATCTCTGACTCGCCCCTTGCGCCTCGTAACCGCTTTTCACTCGCACTGTTCTTTGTTTTGAACGGTATTTTGCATCGACGAGTGCGCGTGTTAAGTTGCTGGTTGCGTTTAAAAGATGGGCTCAACTTTTTGCCTGTAAATAACATGATAATAAGTAAGTCGACACTTGAATTTAAATTTGCTTCTGTCATTATGACCTTCGTATATAACGTTAATTCTTCTCCTTAGATTCTTTCCATTCTATTTTTTTATAATTCTTAATTCTCCATGTACTATTCTATTTAGATGTATCTGAAGATGCAACTCCGACGCTGAGAAACCGGTATTACTAAAGGATGATACAACAGCTGTTTGCGGTTTATTTTACAAGAATAATACATACGTGTTTTGCATGTGTTAGTGCCTGAGGACGAACAGCTTTGGGTCGTTAAGTGTCACATATAAATTATGATCTTATAAAATTAATAATCCGTAAATATCAGGACTTGGGAGGCTAGAGATATTCCGCAAGTGTTCTGATTTTTCGTTTCTCCAGCTAGTTATAATTTGTAAGAAGGCACGGATCAATGAAAACCAGTTGAAGCCCTTTGTGGCGAACGACCAAGGCAAGAAGCGATAAGATGCCGACATGCGCTGTAAAGTGTTCAGCCTACGCCGCGACCGGTGTTCCCTCTAGGCGGAATCCTGCTCCTATAGGCTGCAACACTGCCCAGCGGCCGCGAGCGGCAGGAAAAATAGGCAAGAGGCGTGACACGTATGGGCGAACATCGGTGACCACAGCCCAAAAGTCAATGGGTCAATGCAGCGTTACGTCTCCGCCAATTTATTGGCGCGTCGGCACGGTCTTCCGCTTCCAAGAATAGCTGTCAACATACGAAGGCTACGGGTCCGCTGATTCTTGCGGAAATTCAGACAAATGAACAGGGATACCCGCGCGGGTCTTTGAGGTGGATCACGCTAAAGCGGATGATAGTGTTGACGACCTCGATGGCCAGCGCTCTATATTTAAACACCCAACGAACCACGTGAAAGAGATGGCATTGGTTTCTGAGGCAAGACAGAGCTGACTCTTTTCTAAATGAAGTAATTCTGTTTCAGGCTGTTAAAATATTATTTATTGCGACTGCAGTTTCGACACACGCTCATTTTCAAACATTTTGAAAATAATCAGTCACCAAAAAAATATATATATAAATGTAATTACAAAACTGAGAAACGTTGAAAAATAAAAATTTGGAGAAACGTGGGATGTTGTAACATACTCAATAACATGAAACTGTGACATGCTGGAACATACGCTCGTGGAAATGGAAAAAAGAAGACATTGACACCGGTGTGTCAGACCCACCATACTTGCTCCGGACACTGCGAGAGGGCTGTACAAGCAATGATCACACGCACGGCACAGCGGACACACCAGGAACCGCGGTGTTGGCCGTCGAATGGCGCTAGCTGCGCAGCATTTGTGCACCGCCGCCGTCAGTGTCAGCCAGTTTGCCGTGGCATACGGAGCTCCATCGCAGTCTTTAACACTGGTAGCATGCCGCGACAGCGTGGACGTGAACCGTATGTGCAGTTGACCGACTTTGAGCGAGGGCGTATAGTGGGCATGCGGGAGGCCGGGTGGACGTACCGCCGAATTGCTCAACACGTGGGGTGTGAGGTCTCCACAGTACATCGATGTTGTCGCCAGTGGTCGGCGGAAGGTGCACGTGCCCGTCGACCTGGGACCGGACCGCAGCGACGCACGGATGCACGCCAAGACCGTAGGATCCTACGCAGTGCCGTAGGGGACCGCACCGCCACTTCCCAGCAAATTAGGGACACTGTTGCTCCTGGGGTATCGGCGAGGACCATTCGCAACCGTCTCCATGAAGCTGGGCTACGGTCCCGCACACCGTTAGGCCGTCTTCCGCTCACGCCCCAACATCGTGCAACCCGCCTCCAGTGGTGTCGCGACAGGCGTGAATGGAGGGACGAATGGAGACGTGTCGTCTTCACCGATGAGAGTCGCTTCTGCCTTGGTGCCAATGATGGTCGTATGCGTGTTTGGCGCCGTGCAGGTGAGCGCCACAATCAGGACTGCATACGACCGAGGCACACAGGGCCAACACCCGGCATCATGGTGTGGGGAGCGATCTCCTACACTGGCCGTACACCTCTGGTGATCGTCGAGGGGACACTGAATAGTGCACGGTACATCCAAACCGTCATCGAACCCATCGTTCTACCATTCCTAGACCGGCAAGGGAACTTGCTGTTCCAACAGGACAATGCACGTCCGCATGTATCCCGTGCCACCCAACGTGCTCTAGAAGGTGTAAGTCAACTACCCTGGCCAGCAAGATCTCCGGATCTGTCCCCCATTGAGCATGTTCGGGACTGGATGAAGCGTCGTCTCACGCGGTCTGCACGTCCAGCACGAACGCTGGTCCAACTGAGGCGCCAGGTGGAAATGGCATGGCAAGCCGTTCCACAGGACTACATCCAGCATCTCTAGATCGTCTCCATGGGAGAATAGTAGCCTGCATTGCTGCGAAAGGTGGATAAACACTGTACTAGTGCCGACATTGTGCATGCTGTGTTGCCTGTGTCTATGTGTCTGTGGTTCTGTCAGTGTGACCATGTGATGTATCTGACCCCAGGAATGTGTCAATAAAGTTTCCCCTTCCTGGGACAATGAATTCACGGTGTTCTTATTTCAATTTCCAGGAGTGTAGTTCTCAAGAGTGAAACGGGAATACACGTCCTAGTATAAATTTATCCTCTGTTCTATACACAATGCGAGCACATTTTAGAGAGTTGTTTGATAGGCAGCGGATATAATAAACGCTCAACTCAAATATTTTTGTAGCGTGCGTGGTAGATGGATGACACTAGCGACGAAAAAGTAAACATACAAAGAGCATATCTCTTCGAATGCAAAGATGCTCGTATGTGGAGTCATTATGATTGTAAAATGTCCGTACACAAAGAGGAAAGTAACAGAAATATGTGTTAAATAAAATGGAGTCAACAAATTATATTGAGAATGTTTTGCGTTTGTGAACCGCTGCTTTCGCCTGTACCTCAGATTTTAGATCCTCTTCTATACTTATAATTTATAGGTCTTGTTGTGAATTAATACTCACTTAATCTTTTTACTTACATTTAACTTACATTCTCAGTATTGTTTGTTGATTCCGTTCTTATTTAACATACGATTCTGTTACTTTCTTCCTTTCTGAGGAGACGTCTTACAGACATATCAACACTTTGTACTAGTATATTTGCATTCTAAGATTCATGTTCTTTGTATGTTTGCTTCTTCGCCGCCATAGTGATCCATATACAATGTTTGTTACACGAAAATTTTGACTTCATTGTTTTTCATGTCCACTGCCATTTCACCAACTTTCTAAAGTGTACTCGCAGTATGTATGGAACAGCGGATAAATTTTCACTACCGCATATACACTGAAAAGCCAAAGAAACTGGTACACCTGCCTAATATCGCGTAGGGCCCCCGCGAACACACAGAAGTGCCGCATCACGACATGCCATGGACTCAATTAATGTCTGAAGCAGTGCTGGAGGGAACTGACACCGTGAATCTTGCAGTGCTGTCCATATATCCGTAAGAGTACGAGGGCGTGGAGATCTCTCCTGAACGGCACGTTGCAAGGCATCCCAGATATGCTCAATAACGTTCATGTCTGGCGAGTTTGGTGGCCGGCGTAAGTGTCTAAATTCAGAAGAGTGTTCCTTGGAGCCACTCTGTAGTAATTCTGGGCGTGTGGGGTGTCGCATTGTCCTGATAGAATTGCCAAAGTCCGTAGGAATGCACAAGGGACATGAATGGGTGCAGGTGATCAGTCAGGATGCTTACCTACGTGTTACATGTCACAGTCGTATCTAGATGTATCAGGAGTACACACCCCACACCATAACAGAGCCTCCACCACTTTAAATAGTCCCTTGCTGACATGCAGGGTCCATGCCGTACAGATCCATCCGCTCGATACAATTTGAAACGAGACTTGTCCAACCAGGAAACATGTTTCCAGACATCAACAGTACAATGTCGATGTTGACGGGCCGAGGCGAGAAGTGCAGTCATCAAGGGTATACGTGTGGGCCTTCGACTCCGATAGCCCATATCGATGATGTTTCGTTGAGTGGTTCGCGCTCTGACACTTGTTGACGGCCCTGCACTGAAACCTGCAACAATTTGTGGAAGAATTACACTTCTAACACGTTGAACGATTCTCATCAGTCGTTGTTGGTCCGGTTCTTGCAGGATGTTTTTCCAACCGCATCGATGTCGGAGATATGATGTTTTACCGGATTCCTGATATTCGTGGTGCACCTGTGAATTGGTCGTATGGGATAATACCTACTTCGTCGCTACCTCGTAGATGCTGTGTCGCATCGCTCGTACGTCGACTATAACACCACTTTCAAACTCACTTAAATCCTTGAAAACCTCCTATTGTAGCAGGAGTAACCGATCTAACAACTGCGCCAGATACTTGTTGTTCTACTGTTTACATATTTCTGTATTTGAATACGCACGCCTATACCAGTTTCTTTTGCGCTTATGTGTGGTATCAATAATATAGTGTAATATAATGAAATGGTCTTTCATTCCCGTGTCGTCAACGTTTCATCTACATCTACATCTACATTTATACTCCGCAAGCCACCCAACGGTGTGTGGCGGAGGGCACTTTACGTGCCACTGTCATTACCTCCCTTTCCTGTTCCACTCGCGTATGGTTCGCGGGAAGAACGACTGCCGGAAAGCCTCCGTACGAGCTCGTATGTCTCTAATTTTACATTCGTGATCTCCTCGGGAGGTATAAGTAGGGGGAAGCAACATATTCGATACCTCATCCAGAAACGCACCCTCTCGAAACCTGGACAGCAAGTTACACCGCGATGCAGAACGCCTCTCTTGAAGAGTCTGCCACTTGAGTTTGCTAAACATCTCCGTAACGCTATCACGCTTACCAAATAACCCTCTGACGAAACGCGCCGCTCTTCTTTGGATCTCTTTGGCCTCTTGTATTGTGACGTCAACTCACCGTATTTCGCTTTCTGCGTCTGTGGATATGTTTAAATGATAAATCCGTAAACGAATTTTCTTAAATTCCACTTTCCTGTATTCCTGTTTTTGTTATTTATTAGCTCTGTTTAAGGCATCTGTAACTTCATTTGTGAGTTGATTACAACTAGTTTGATCGAATTATTCGCATGGTCCGAATATTACATTGATTTAATGTAATTATGTGAAGGCAATTTCAAGTGAAAGTAGTTATTAATCACACAGTTTATTGTTCTAAAGCACACAAGATTACGCTCCTACCAAAGTTTATTTTACATTGAAATATTTGCTCGTCAAAGTTAGCCCCTGCAAGTAACTGCCGTCTGATCAATAATGTGGTCGCCTCTAAAATTACACTTCATTGTAGCATTTACAGTCCTGTTCGCTATGAATTCCAGTTATGGTTTTTTAATAACTGTCCGACGCCCATAAATCCCATTATCCCGTACTTGATGCTTTATGCATTTCGCAGTAATTCATAAAATAAACTACACAGGATGTTCGGAAACTATTCGTTTAAATTAATACGGAAGATAGAGAACATCGAATCAAATATATTTAGTTGTTGTTCGTATGGTCCTTGACGCCAGTTTCTGATGCTAGGAACGATTTTCACAGACGGTAGTTTAACATACTATTTACAGCAGTAGTATTCACAGTAACAGATGGAATACGCGACCATTGGCCTATTAGCACGCAGTTCATCGTCGAACCAGTGACTATCGAGTCTGTTCAAAGATTCGTGGCAGGCCCGTAATGGTAGCAGCAGCGACGGCAATTCTAGAGACGTGTTCGTTTTGGGTTTTTTTTCCCAGCAAGTTAGCTTCCAATAGGAAAGTCGGTGCACACGGCGACTGTTATGTAATGTTTCTTTCTGGTTTTCTTACGCAGATCCATATTTCAGCTAGTGCCTAGCCATTATCAATGCACTATTTTTTAATCTCGGTGCATGTTAGTTCCCTCGGACTGGTTTCATACAGCAGTTGCCTCACATGCCCCGAGAGGAGGAAATCGAGACACATGAAGTCAGGTGGCCTGCATTGGCAGGCCACAGAGCCACCTCGGCCGATCCGTCGTTTCCCGAAGGTGACGGTCGGATGATTCCCCACAGCAACGCTGAAATGAGCTGGCGCTTCAACCAGTACAGAAAACTATCCACACAGAGAGCAGTTTTGAACGTCAGTGCACATTTCTAGTCACCAATACCGAAACAACATCCTACGTCAGCGCCACTAATAAACTGATACCTAACATTACAGGTTGACTTCAGAGGCCATATGTTCCTTACCGAAATATATTTTTAATGTTCTCCACCTCCGGTATTCATTTGAACGAATAGTTTCGGAACACCATGTATATTGCGGGAATAACAGAACTCTGCTCCAACTTGTGGCCATATGATGAAATTAGTGTATGCCGCTGTGATGTACACGTAAGAAGGCGATCGCAGGAGCGAGGAGTGGTGTACGATGCGACGCACAAACCAGTAGTGTCATTCTGTCGCACCTGTCTGCAGCGTGCACTTTGGGGTATTTGTGGAGTATTTAAGGTTGATTTTCACGTTATATTTCGTGTAATTGAGGGTAGTTAGCTATTGTAGTGTTCATTATCAGACGAGCTAAACAGAAGAAGTACTACGTTAATAAGGACAGCTGTAGTCATCGGAGCATATACGAGGGGCGTTTGAAAAGCCCGTGCAAAGTCCGAGAGATGGCACCACCGGCGCGTATCGAGATCATGTTTAGTAAGTAGCATCTTTGGAAAGAACGCACGCCAAGTTTCAGCCATATTAGTCTATTTCTTTGTGTTTGGTATTCGTGTGAATTAAGGAAGTCGAAAGTTTTGTCAAAAAATGAACGAAGAAGAATTTAGTGTGGTGATTAAACATTACTTTAGTAAAGGCAAAACGCCTCAGGAGACTAGAGGGAAGCTTGATAAACATTACGGTGACTCTGCGTCTTCGATTAGAGCAGTTTATAAGTGAAACTTCCTGGCAGATTAAAACTGTGTGCCCGACCGAGACTCGAACTCGGGACCTTTGCCTTTCGCGGGCAAGTGCTCTACCATCTGAGCTACCGAAGCACGACTCACGCCCGGTACTCACAGCTTTACTTCTGCCAGTATCCGTCTCCTACCTTCCAAACTTTACAGAAGCTCTTCTGCGAACCTTGCAGAACTAGCACTCCAGAAAGAAAGGATACTGTGGAGACATGGCTTAGCCACAGCCTGGGGGATGTTTCCAGAATGAGATTTTCACTCTGCAGCGGAGTGTGCGCTGATATGAAACTTCCTGGCAGATTAAAACTGTGTGCCCGACCGAGACTCGAACTCGGGACCTTTGCCTTTCGCGGGCAAGTGCTCTACCATCTGAGCTACCGAAGCACGACTCACGCCCGGTACTCACAGCTTTACTTCTGCCAGTATCCGTCTCCTACCTTCCAAACTTTACAGAAGCTCTTCTGCGAACCTTGCAGAACTAGCACTCCTGAAAGAAAGGATACTGTGGAGACATGGCTTAGCCACAGCCTGGGGGATGTTTCCAGAATGAGATTTTCACTCTGCAGCGGAGTGTGCGCTGATATGAAACTTCCTGGCAGATTAAAACTGTGTGCCCGACCGAGACTCGAACTCGGGACCTTTGCCTTTCGCGGGCAAGTGCTCTACCATCTGAGCTACCGAAGCACGACTCACGCCCGGTACTCAGAGCTTTACTTCTGCCAGTATCCGTCTCCTACCTTCCAAACTTTACGGAAGCTCTTCTGCGAACCTTGCAGAACTAGCACTCCAGAAAGAAAGGATACTGTGGAGACATGGCTTAGCCACAGCCTGGGGGATGTTTCCAGAATGAGATTTTCACTCTGCAGCGGAGTGTGCGCTGATATGAAACTTCCTGGCAGATTAAAACTGTGTGCCCGACCGAGACTCGAACTCGGGACCTTTGCCTTTCGCGGGCAAGTGCTCTACCATCTGAGCTACCGACGCACGACTCACGCCCGGTACTCACAGCTTTACTTCTGCCAGTATCCGTCTCCTACCTTCCAAACTTTACGGAAGCTCTTCTGCGAACCTTGCAGAACTAGCACTCCTGAAAGAAAGGATACTGTGGAGACATGGCTTAGCCACAGCCTGGGGGATGTTTCCAGAATGAGATTTTCACTCTGCAGCAGAGTGTGCGCTGATATGAAACTTCTTGGCAGATTAAAACTGTGTGCCCGACCGAGACTCGAACTCGGGACCTTTGCCTTTCGCGGGCAAGTGCTCTACCATCTGAGCTACCGAAGCACGACTCACGCCCGGTACTCACAGCTTTACTTCTGCCAGTATCCGTCTCCTACCTTCCAAACTTTACAGAAGCTCTTCTGCGAACCTTGCAGAACTAGCACTCCTGAAAGAAAGGATACTGTGGAGACATATCAGCGCACACTCCGCTGCAGAGTGAAAATCTCATTCTGGAAACATCCCCCAGGCTGTGGCTAAGCCATGTCTCCACAGTATCCTTTCTTTCAGGAGTGCTAGTTCTGCAAGGTTCGCAGAAGAGCTTCTGTAAAGTTTGGAAGGTAGGAGACGGATACTGGCAGAAGTAAAGCTGTGAGTACCGGCCGTGAGTCGTGCTTCGGTAGCTCAGATGGTAGAGCACTTGCCCGCGAAAGGCAAAGGTCCCGAGTTCGAGTCTCGGTCGGGCACACAGTTTTAAGCTGCCAGGAAGTTTCATATCAGCGCACACTCCGCTGCAGAGTGAAAATCTCATTCTGGAGTTTATAAGTGGTTTCAAAATTTTTGGTGTGGACATATGGGCACAAGTGATGCTAAACGTTCTGGACGCCCTGTGGAAGTTACGACTCCAGAAATCATCGATGAAATCCATGATATGGTGATGGATGACAGAAGATTTAACGTGTGTGAGACTGCTAGCGCCATGGGCATCTCGAATGAATGGGTACATAATATATTACATAAACATTTGTACATGAGAAAACTATTCGCAAGATGGGTTTCGCGACTGCTCACGCTTGACCAAAAACGGAATCGTGTGAAGTGTTGCATCTGTTCAGGAAGAATCCACAGGACCTTAAGCGTCGTTTCGTCACTGTGGATGAAACATGGATACATTACTATACTCCTGAGACCAATCAACAATCTAAACGATGAGTTACCAAGGGAGAAGCTGCACCAAAAATGGCGAAGACCAATCCTTCGGCCGGAAAGGTTATAGCGACTGTCTTTTGGGATTCGCAAGGGATAATCCTCATCGACTATCTGGAAAAGGGTAAAACTATTACAGGTGCATATTATTCGTCGTTACTTGACCGATTGAAAACCGAACTGCAAGAAAAACGCCGGCAATTGGGTCGCAAAAAAGTCGTTTTCCATCACGACAATGCATCAGCACACTCCTCAGCAGTTGTGGTTGCCAAATTAATGGAAATAGGATTCCAACTCGTTTCACATCCCTGTATTCTCCAGACTTGGCTCCCTCGGACTACAATTCGTTCCCCAATTTGAAGAAATGGTTGGTGGGACAAAGATTTTATTCAAACGAGGAGGTGATTGCAGCAGTTAATATCTATTTTGCAGGCTTGGACAATTCTCATTATTCGGAAGGGATCAACAAATTAGAACAGCGTTGGACAACGTGTATAAGTCTAAAAGGAGACTATATCGAAAAATAAAAAAAATGTTTACCCGAAACATGCAAGCAGTTTTTATTTTTGCACGGACTTTTTAAACGCCCATTCTAAATTGTCCTAGGGAGGACAGTCAACAGAACCAGCGGCGCATTGCGGCGATTTCCCCAGCTTTGCCCGTTAACAGTAAGAGAACAGCTGGAGCCTTTGTCTTGGGACAGAGACAGGGAACACCATGACGACCACTCACATTACTCTCTGTCCCCCCCTCCCCCCCTCTCTCTCTGTGTATAGAACGCTTCTTACTTGCACACGACTGTAGTTCGTCTGAGACGCGACTTGGTACACGTTTCTACTAATGCCGAATATCGGATTGGGGGCATAACTCTACTGAAAATTGTGGAGGACAGTGCCATCCGGTAAGAATTCAGTCAGCTCATAGAAAACCAAAGACCGAGATACTAGAGTCTTCAACATTGCAGTATGTAAAACCTCCGTTTTTATCCCGACCTGATCTGATCGAATAGCGGCCCAATATTTATTATTAACATGACCGTGAACCTAATGGGGCTGGTAATTGGAATTGACTGCTACGGAAGTTGTTACTTTCCAGTTCGTCCTGTTCAATACTATAATACTGAATATATGGTAATAGGGAACACGAATACCGTTTTACTAATTACAAACTAATATTCTTCTCAAAACACAAAAAGGAGACAGTCACTGCCTTCGTCATACGTATCTAATTATGACTAATCTCAGCACAGGCTTTCTTTATTTGCCATTATCGTCACACGCTAATCCATCACTGCATCCAACACTGCAATCCAAGGTTAGGCCGGCGCGGTAGACGCGAAACTAAATATCGGCAATAGTAACGTCACTGATCACTTTTATAAAGATACTTCATCACTTTCCCAGTATTTATTTATTATTTAGGGGTCTAACCACGGCGATGGTGACACCCTTCTCGGTTAAAAACCCTGTATTCCAATAATGGCCTCCACACACACACACACACACACACACACACACTATTCCCGCCAGTCACTCTGGCGCATCTCGACACTCGCTCTCGCAACACGTCACAATCGATTGCTCGCCCTATCGACCCGTGCCGACCCCTTACAAGTATCCGATTTACTCGTAGCGTTGTCCAGCACTGTTTTGATCGAACACGTAAAGCAGGGCTTCCCAACCTTTTCAGCTGGCGGACCCCTTTTTCAGTCGAAAATCCATGGCGGACCCCTAGTCAGTCAAGAGCAGAGTAACTTTAAATTTCAGACCGAAACCCATGGGAACTGAAAGCTTCTTAATGCAGGTGCCATGTTCCCAATGACCCCCCCCCCCCCCCGAAGTATCAATAGTCTTTGGTTTAGAGATGAATCAAAACAACTTGAAATTAACGATCCAATTTGAATTTGAATTCCCACTGTATCCAGACACTTACCAGTGGATTTACTCCCTTTGATAAACACACTACAGCCTGATTAAAATTACTTGGTAACTGAAATTTCACACGAAGGAGCTTTCTTCTTCCAAGAGCAATCAACGTCACGTCCAAACTGTTCGCTGTTGACAAGCTGTCGCTTATGGTCTGTTCACTGTGTGTGTGTGTGTGTGTGTGTGTGTGTGATTTTCCGTGAAACCCGAAGAAAAATGTTCAAATGTATGTAAAGTCTTCCTTTGGTCGTCCTCCCTTCTCATTCATTTCAACTGGAAACTTCTCTTCTTGTGAAGGCGATGGAGAAACTGCAGCCTTCTTCAATGATCCTGACTTCAGCCACCGATCCACGTTAAAAGTAATAAACTGGCCAAAAATCGACTTATAAAACAGGTAGTGCGCTGACAAGGCAAATTTAACATGTAATGATGTCTGGGGCCACATATGTGTCAGCGATCGCTGTGATTGGTCGACAAAGCTGGCTCCGCGCATGCGTAAAAGGTTTCAGCGCATCTAGCGCCGTGAGTAAGCGCGCAAATGACCCCCGTATTGTTGCTAAACAGTCGATCAGAGAAGCCACATTCTCCGGCACTAAACTGTGTATACGTTATCACTTAGGAACCGCAAAGGGTGCTTGGGTATACGAGCTGAAGTAAAAGTACACAGTTTTTCACACGACAAAAGATAGTGATGAATTTGATTTTCACATTTTTATTCAATAATTTTACTCATTATTTTACACGAATTGGTGAAAGGTGGCCGAGGAACCCCTAGAAAGAGCCGGCGGACCCCTAAGGGGTCCGCGGACCTCAGGTTGGGAAGCCCTGACGTAGAGGGTTCAGAAACGGGCTCTCACGGCTATAGGGTGGTTTTACTTGAAAGTTGAGATTTTACGTCAACAACAGTTTGTTGCACGCAGGGCGGTGTACGGCGACGCAGACATCTACCTGTTGGACGACCCGCTGTCGGCGGTGGACACGCACGTGGGCAGGCAGCTGTTCAAGCAGTGCGTGTGCTCCCTGCTGGCCAACAAGACGCGCATCCTGGTCACGCACCAGATACAGTACCTGCACGCCGCCAACAAGATAGTCGTCATGGACGAGGTGAGTACGGCCTCCAGAAGAGTCTTCCAACGAGGATACCTCGTTGTGGAAGTTCCTTTCCAGAGCTACAGCGTAAGGTACGTGCATGTCTTGTCACCAACGGTGACCGTACATGACGACGAAAGCGCCGCTGCAGCAGACACCGTCTTCAGGAGATCTCAGTGAGTAATACTGCAGAACAATGTTTGTGACCGCTCTGATAATAGAGCTAAGTGCGCCATTTGATAGGAAGCACATCAATTAAATTATTGGCCACGTTCGAAGCAAGGCTGATTTCCACGGTCTCTTGTTCGAGGTTCGATTCTTTTTCTCACATTTCTTCTTGTCCTTTTTCTTGTACCTTTGTCCCCCATCGGCGCAGGGTCGGCATGGTTGGTAACGGATCGGTACAGTTAACTGAGGGGGGCCGGATGCTCTCCCTGTCCATCACGCTACAGCCACCCCCCCTCCCCTACCCCCTACCCTCACCATACAGTTGCTCTATTAGTTATCCTTTCTATGGTTGAGCACAAGAGAGTGCAATTTATGCACCAGTGGAATAATTCAACAACACGCGAACTGGGCATAATGTTGTTGTTGTTGTTTTTTTGAGGAAGGAGACCAGACAGCGTGGTCATCGGTCTCTTTGGATTAGGGAAGGAAGTCGGCCGTTCCCCTTTCAGAGGAACCATCCCGGCATTTGCCTGGAGTGATTTAGGGAAATCACGGAAAACCTAAATCAGGATGGCCGGACGCGGGATTGAACCGTCGTCCTCCCGAATGCGAACTGGGCATAATGACTGGCCTTTTTGTTTAAGGGATCTGACACTATTTGGGGATATGGAGATATTTGACGTTCTAGAATATCTTATGATGTAAAGTCATCAGTTGTCAAATTCGAGACAAAACTGTCAGAAACGCACCCATTTATATTATCTTCATTAAGTGTCTCCGGACACTACGGTGTCGTCTTCTTACTTGGGCAAACACTATTAGTGGACTTCACGATAAATGATGACAGCCAAAACAGTTGCAGGATAAAGATTTATTAAAATTCTTGACCACGGTTTCGGTATATCTAAATATACCTTCATCAGAAGTAAAACAGACTAAAATTACATCTTGCAATGGAGATTAATAAAACAATTGCGCCAAAGGCGCCGTCAGTAGTTAAAACATCATCTCCATTTATACAACATATCTAGGCAAAGTACTGATGAAATGCTGTGTTCGCATCGATCCTCTGTGCATAATCAAGTTGTATAAATGGAGATGATGTTTTAACTACTGACGACGCCTTTGGCACAATTGTTTTATTACTCTCCATTGCAGGATGTAATTTTAGTGTATTTTACTTCTGATGAAGGTATATTTGGATTTACCGAAAGCGTTGTCAAGAATGTTAATAAATCTTTATCCTGCAACTGCTTTGGCTGTTAACATTTAAGGTGAAGATTTTCAACAGTTGCTGTTTACGGTTTAAAATCTTGACAATTAGTGGGCACACCCCTCTCAGGAAGCCGACTGCGAACGGTTTTAATAGACACTCTGTGTTCAGTACTCGATACTGTCTATTCGGATACCACCTGCTATTTGGTCTCTGACGTGCGGTGACGATGATTCCTGGTTGTAGTTATTCGTGAACGGCTAAGCCCTGATTTTCTTTGAATAGCTCTCTCTTGTTTTGAAAACTAATTCGCAGACGTGAAACTGCGCTTCATGACGCTTTAACGCCTTTGGAGACCTCAGCCTTCGGCTGAGGAGTTTCTGTCTTTCTAGTGATTCGCCATTTTACAAATTCCGGCAATTCGCCTTACTATTAACACTCTACCAGTTTACTCGTGACAAAGCCAACATTGACACCAAGCACCGACGACTACAGGACGTCCAGTGCTAGAGAATTCATTTTATCAATCTGTTGTCTAACCGGCGTCTTCTCTTCCTATAGTTACGTTGTATGGTTGTAGTGCTTGACGTCCATCGAATGAGGATTGGCATTCGGGGAGAGTAAGGTACAGAGACCCATACATTCACTCTGATTCAAGTTTTCCGAACTTTCCCTAAACCGATTAGACAGAATCGTTTTCGTGGAGAAGATCACGGCCGCTTTCCTTTCTCATCTTACCAGAGCCGAGCCAGTGCACCGCGTGTAATTATCTTGGAGTTTCCAGGACATTAAGCCTTAAAATGTCTTCTCCACTCGTGCTTTCTCTACCGAGGTGTACAGACTGCCCTCAGTTATTTAACCAACGCATGTAAGGCGCTACATTTTTACATAGACGTCGAACGATACCGACCGGTGGTGGTGTTCCATGACCATGATTTCACGCATTCGTGTGAATACTATCCAGTTATAAAATACTGTTACAGTTTTAAGTTATGAAAACAATCTCATTCGTAGGGCATGACAGCTAAAATAATTATAAAAAATGGTTCAAATGGCTCTGAGCACTATGGGACTCAACTGCTGTGGTTATTAGTCCCCTAGAACTTAGAACTACTTAAACCTAACTAACCTAAGGACATCACACACATCCATGCCCGAGGCAGGATTCGAACCTGCGACCGTAGCAGTCGCACGGTTCCGGACTGCGCGCCTAGAACCGCGAGACCACCGCGGCCGGCAAAATAATTATACATACTGACAGGATCGTGTAAGCAAATTAAAATACACTGAGGTATTGGAATGCTGGTTGTCCTTTTAACCAAGTTCTGACGCCTTACTACTATGCAAAATGCATTTTCATTCCGCACACAAATGTATAGCAAAACTTTCTCGTAAGTGCCGTCCTTAGTTACTGTTTCCTTTGTATTATTTAGGACGGTGAGAAATTTCGCTTCACATACACTTTCATTTTAGGATCACACCTACCATTTCTGATGATATATCGATGTTGCCATAATGGAAGCGGTAGACACTGGTGTATTCTCCGATGTCATCTTGCAACCTCCCCCATCACTTATCGTCCTTAATGACAGTGACACATTAAACCACGTGCACCTAATGGAAATTTGGGAAAAACAATCGTCACCGAAGTTAATTTGTCGGTAAAGAGGGAGGAAAGTGTTACATCTAAATGAAAGAAAAAATGCAAATGAAATTGGTGAAAATTAATTTTGAGAAATGGGTAAAATTAATAAAGAAAGTGAATGTGCCGTCGTTACGTTAACAATTAACTGGCGTTAATTAGATATTTGAGATTTGGGGAAAATTACGGTCGGCAGTCCTATGGATAACTACTATAATAACTGAAAAAGAAAGGTTAATGCACATATAATTAGCGCTAAAAGCGTGGTAACTGAAGGTTGACACGTGTTGTGTGAAAACTTAATGTTTGTCAGAAGTAATAAATTTCTCTACACTGTGACTTAATTTAGCGAAAGAATCAATAAAACCGGAAAATTGAAATGTTAATTTAGTGACTCAAATTAATAGTGAGCTTTCTTTCTAAAGCACTACGAAATTCAGTAAAATAAGGTTAGTCTTGGGCTACCTCAACAACCATTGCAAAAGCTACTTGAATCTACGCAATTAAGAAATAAGAGATTTAACTTTGAACTTGAATTAAATGATTCAGAACAATTAATAATAGTAAAATTTAGTATATACCAAGCTGAGCTGCAGTCACAGGTAAGCTAAAATATGGTAACAAAACTCGCACTCTTAATTTGTGCTTGTGTAATCTAAATATTGTAGCCAGCTATGAATGCTTTAACTGAACTTCGAAATTAAAGCAGTGAAATCGAATGATATTACTTTAATGCTGGGGTTTGAATTTCAATGGCCCTCGGGTTCATTCCGGAAAGGAAGGGACCCTTCTTGGCAATGCAATTGGGACAATGAGCAACAAATGTTGATGCTATGTTGCTGTAATTTTGCGATTTGAACAGATTGAATAGCTGAGGTCTGCCATACAGTTCTAAGACTTTACGTGCTACCAGTCTTCCTTGTTGGTTGACTGAAGGTTTGAAATCGTCGATCGAGGAGGTGGCGACAGTCACTCATTGTCGGCCGTCTCTGTTGCAGAAGCTGGATGTTGGCGCGCCTTCTTCTCGACACTGTCACCAGGCGAAACGGGCTGTTGATGTGCGCCAGCTAATGCTTCCCGTCCGCGACACCGTGTCAGAAACTATCATAGCAAGTCGAGCGCAATTACATGCTGCCAAACCCTGAAAGCGCGGCAACTCGCGGGAGCGTCACACAACACACCTGCTCCACCGCCCTACTCCAGCCAGACTCTCTCTGCTCTGCACTCCATGCGGCAGAGTTAACACTACCTAAGATCGTAAACACTTTGGTTCTCCACATTGCCTATCGATGTAGCCGTTCGATAGCATAGTTTTCCCTAGGGCAGACCCAGCATAAAAATACAAATAATATTTATAAAACAAACCAATTATACATCGACAAAAGTGCATATATATATATATATATATATATATATATATATATATATATATATATATATATATATATAAACAATTACAATATATAAAGACACAGAAATGTCATATCTTCAGGTAACAAAATAAGGGAAAAAAATTATGGTACAATAGATGGAAATAGGAGGATATGCATTTCCGGCGTTACAATCTCAGTACTCAGAAGTTCAACAGTCCAGACCGTTACTCGTTACCACACGTGATACTGACTGTATTGTATTTGGGTCTACTCTTATAGCATTTTTGTTTTAGTGACATCTGGCGCTCTCCAAAAGTAAATTGCCAGTGACAGCTGACTTGATTAAGTCTGACTTCCGTTGGTGGTTACATCAGCAGTGCCTCACATAGCATCTTGGAACACGCATTTAGCGATTTAGATAACATGGGACATTAGACGTTATAACTAATTTTATGATAGCGGCTCATCCTTTTTGTCTTTAATTAGCGTGCCATGATTTTAATTTTCAGTATTAAGAATTCTGAACTTAGTGAGTGAGTAGTAAGGTCAGTAGTACGCAGAAATACACCTGGTTATACACCTGCATGGTACGAGACCGGTTGTACCCGTCTCTGAGCGACTACAGTAAAACTGCTAACCCGGCGAATTGGACTATCAGTCAGTTTCACCAGCATTTCAACACTTCAGTATATTTTAATTCGTTTGAGTGATACTTTCAGTACGTGTAGTAAAGTTACGAATTCCGAAATCTTACGCAAGTGGTGGCGACAGTGATGTAATCTTCTCAAATTCTTTGTGTGATGGAACTTTGGCCTCGTGGCACAACTGCCGTAAACAATAGCGCAAAAACTTGATCACTGCCTTTTTCGTTGAAATCTAAGGTATAAAGATGAAACACTTACTTCGGCAACTTTTTTGTTTGATTGAAATCACTGCAGTCAAAAACAGAAGGTAATATGAAATACGTAACGGCCACAGGGGACCCCGTATTATCTGTGCCGCATAACGAATACGGCTGCTGGAGCGCAGTCAGACGCCGTGAAGGTCAGAGGCACATCTGGCGAGACAAAGGAATTGTTCATTTGTTTCTGCAGGCAGAAATGTATGTACGCCCTATGTCCCCGATACTGATTCACAGAAAAAAAAATCGATAGAGCTGTCTTTTAAATGTTGTGAGAATTAACAAACTAAACCCGCATAGATATATCTAAACGCAGGCCGCATCGACTGTCCTAGTGTAGCTTTAGGCGGTTTCTTTCATTCTTTCTGGAGAGATGTTAGGTAGATTTCAGTCTCCCTACTGGCACAAATGCCTCAGGTAAGTTCAAAATCCATAAAAATGTGAAATATTTATTTGTATTTTTCTGCTGCCAGTCACATTTATGAATTTTAACATACTGCAACGCGTTTCAAGCATGTTTTGCTCGTCATCAGGCATTTATGCGTACACGTATATGCTACTTAAAGATGAAATGTGATAATTTAAATGAACGTAGAACACTGTTTGGTCACCGTTCTGCTGCTGGTATGGCTTTGGGGGTATTTGTGTAGAGCGAGGGAGGGAGGGGGGGGGGAGTAGTGTGTGTTCTGAATATTTCCATTTTTTCCACGGAATTTCTAAGGCTACTGAAGGATTTTGAGTTTTTTAATGCATTTATCTCATTAAGAAAATTATCTCCTTTTTTGTATTTTGGTAGAAATATTCATTCACAGTACAAAAATAGAGATAAAAGTTTTAATGAGACACTTGTATTCGAAACTCCGAATTCTTCAGTAGCCTTAATTCAGTGCTAATGCAATAGATTTAAGATGTGCCAGTGTGAAACTTAACATATAATAATATAAAACGTGATAACTTGAGACGTAGAGACATTGATCGGGAATTTGCTACAACAAATGTGGTTACTCAGAATGTTATCTGTGTTGCGCCAGTTGGTAGCGAGTGCTCCTGCACGTAGCTGCGTTATTCACCCATACGCGCGTTAGTAGCCGAGTGGACTGGACTCTTCAGCAGAACGTGGTCTGTGTGCTTTCTCTCGCGGAGCTAAATTCTGTTACTCTGGTACAACCTCGTTTTTGGCGTGAGAACGGACTGGAAACTGGGAGTTTGGTTTCGATGTCGGACCACCACGCCAAAAACGCTGTTCCAGAGGCTACTGTTGAATTAATCTGTATGTCCTTCCACCTCCAACGGAGACCTCGTAAGTCTATCCGACAAGAAAGCAGGCAGTCGCAGGTATCTCATTCGACAGAACACAATGCCGTCCATAAACGGTTGTGCCTGTGGGCGTACAAACAGCAACTTTGTCACAAAATAAAACATGAGGTCATGCGGCGACGGAAGGTATTGCCGGAGACAATTCTGACAAAAATAGATGAAAACGACGCATTCGTTTATTTTCCCTGTGTCTCGGACGTTCCACACTTCCGGCATGGCAAACAAGTACAACTGCTGCATGGGAAACTGAAATCCACCCACGTTGTGATAGAGTATGAATTAACTCACCGGAAGTGAATGTGTGGTGTGGATTGTTCAAGGACAGGTTTATAGGCCCATTATTCTTCGCGGAGCCTACTACATTTAATGCAACAACGTACTTAGACATGTTGGAGCTATGTGCTGTGTTATAGCTTCCTCGTGAGATGACACACCATGTAATTTTTCGAACATTGTGAGGGACATCTTGGTTATGAGTTCCCAGGAATGGGAGAGGTAGTCCATCAATTACTTGGCACCCCTAGAAGCCTAGACATTATGCCACTTGATTTTTTTCTGTGAGAGTTTATCAAAAATCAAGCGCACCAGACACCAGTCCGTCAACTACCTGATCTGTGCCATCGCGTTCTTGCAGCTGTAGCAAATGTTGCGCCTGCAATGCTGCAAAATACTTGGAGAGAAGTAGAATGCAGATTAGATGTCAGCTGCGTCGCTAAACATACGCATACCAAGGTGTATTAGGAGTGTAAAGAAACATTTTGAGTTACCATTCTTGTAGAAACATACCGCCAATAAATATGTCTATTACTTCTCAAGTTATTACATTTTATATTATTATATTTTTAAACCGGACACTTTGTGTTAAGTGTATATTGTTTACATATATGAAGAAGCATTGTGTGCAGCGAAATACGTCCAAATCAGTGTCAGACTAACCAGTCATACAACAGCTCCGTCAGAGTACCAACGATGTGAATCAATCTTTCGGACACCAAAGTGATAAGTGAATAACAGCTGATATATAAACAGTATATCACACGTTTACCGCACCATAACAACTTAATGCAAAACTACGTGAATCCCACACAGGCTGTGGTGTCAAACATAACAAACAACGAAGCACAGCTCCGTACTAGCGGAAGACACCGTTTGACATCGATTTGTGGTCAAATGCTGCCTCCCCTCCCTCCCTCCCTCTCGACAAATATCCCCAAAAACTACTCCACGAGCAGAACAATGAGAAAAATGTTGATTTAGATTTTGGCGTTTTATCTTTATGCAACATATATCTGTTTGCAGAAATGCCTGATGATGAGCAAAACCTGTTTCAAACGCGTTGCAGTATGTTAAATTAAACATAAAATACATAAATTTGACTGGTAACAGAAAAATACAGATAATTATTCCACACAGTACCGCTTCCTACAAACCCGCGTTCTGCCATCCTAATTTAGGTATTCCATGATTTCCCTAAATCGTTTTAGGCAAATGGCAGAATGCTTCTTTTGAAAGGGTACGCCCGCTTCGTTTTCCATCCTTCCCTAATCCGAGCTTGAACTCCGGCTCTAATCACCTCTTTGTCGACGGGAAGTTATACACTAGTTTCCTTCTCTTCCCGCTTCCTAAACTAGCCACCTTGGTCACTATTAACTACGTGAAATACTGTTTAGTTCCACGTGCATTTTCATTCACTGCAATACTAGTGCGAATAGCTTATCTTTTTAGACTATACCTTTTCTGCGGCTTTGCCGTATGGACTGCGGGAAAAAGTCTTCTGTCATGCATGACGATGTTTCGTAATCTTCATGTGGTTCTTATGTTTCCTATTAGAAACGATTAGCTAATACATCGCTGTGATGTAACGATGAGGATTCAAGCGTCTTTCATAAAAGGCAGGATACGACGGCCCACCGGTGGATAACGAGTATCACAGATATGTTAAAACAGATCCGAAACAGTGGCACAACCACAAATAAAGTGTAAGTTTGAGGAAGGCACAAGTGATTCGTACTATACCGTCGATCGTCCATTGTTGTACGAGAGGATTTCAAAAGTAAGTTACATATGCTATAAGGCCGTTGTGCAACAAGGGTACGGGTTATCAGAAGAGAGAACGGGTTCTAAGTTTTCTCCAGACACAGTTCAGCTGCGGTACGGTTAACAAGTGCATCACAGTGTGCGACTGAAATGCAGCGACAGCAGTAAACGTATACCAAAGTTGAAGTATGCGGGGCAGTACGATTCTTGTAGGGAAAACGTCTGAATTGCATACAGATTCATCGCGAAGTTCTGGTGACATATGGAGCAAATACAACGTTGTGTTCAGTAGCAGTGAAATGGCGCCAGAAATTTGACCAAGGGCGCACAGACGTGGGTCATGCTTATCGGGAAAAGAAGGCCACCGACATCGACCACAGACGACAATGTCCACCAATGCGAGCGCTCGCACGTCACATCACGGACTGCCTCACTTTTTAGAATGTTCCACGTTGTGACCGAATGGCGTCCAGAGTAACACAGACACGCTGTTCAAAGGTCTGGACTTCACCAACTGCTTCAGCATTCACTAACGCACAAAACTTCAGAGCCTCCAAAAGAAAAAGAAAAAAAAAATGAAGGTCTTCGGTCTCAGTATCGTGTATCGTGTAGAACTTATTGTTCCAGAGCTGATGCAAGAACATACTGCGGCCCTTCAGGTTGTTCATCTCTCTGGAAGGACCTATGCTTTCACAAACGCTGAGAAATTGATGCGAAGGTTTTGTGTGTAGAGTGGTGTCACCGATAAGAGTAAGTGCCTCAGGAAATCTGTGCGACCATTCCACCATAGACGGAAAACCACTTCGGCTTGCTCCTGAAATGAATAACAGACCACTGAGCTTCAACGTCAGAGCTGAGATCAAATGGTTCAAATGGCTCTAAGCACTATGCGACTCAACATCTGAGGTCATCAGTCCCCTAGACTTAGAAACAACTTAAACCTAACTAACCTAAGGACATCACACACATCCATGTCCGAGGCAGGATTCGAACCTGCGACCGTAGCAGGTGCGCGGTTCCGCATTGAAGCGCCTAGAACCGCTCGGCCACCGCGGCCGGCAGAGCTGAGATCACACATCCTGAAACACAAAGAATAATGGCTATCATCAATGCCAACAAAATGGAAACTATGCGTTAATTAAATAATAAATTAATACCTTGTAATTTGTAAAGTAATGTACCATTACTAATTGTTGCATTGCATACACACTCTCCGTTTCGTGACATATGTGGATAAGAACCTTTTTTGTTCCTCTTTCTCTCAGGAATCGCCTCCAAATGTTTGCCCTCTTACTCAATATTCATCTTATGTACAGTAAACGGAGAAATGGCATGTGTTCGCATTTATCTCAATTTGTTCGTCAACTGTAGATTCTTTTTTAGGTCATAATTGGAATAAGAGTGATCTTTTATCGTAACTTAACAAAAAATGCCAGCCTAGATCGCAAGTTGTGTTTATTTTTCTGGGAACTGGTTTCAGTCATAGAAAAACCATCTTCAGACCAGTAGGACACTCCACTGGTGACGTGGCTTAGTTGACGAAGTGCCTCATAGCACTTACAAGGCTACGCGCATCAGCTCCACGGCTCACCAATTGAGGCACATAAAGATCTGAAGGTGTTCTTTCTATAACTGACACCGGTTACCAGGTAGATAAACACCATTTTCAGTCTAAACTGGTTACTTTTGTTAAACTGTAGATTTCTTGTTTCAATGCTACTACAAACTGTTCGAAAAGAGTACAATGATGTCCTGTCCTGCTTACTAAAGGTAGACAGCGTGTGGTTTAAGCTACTACTCCGAAAATTTCAAAATTACGACCTTTCGCTCACCGTTGTCTTGTTGGGTCACGTATTTCCTATCATCAATATTTTCATTTTAAAAGTGATTTACAACTTGCCACTACTGAACTTATTTTTTTAAAAACCTGTGTCGCTTCCAAGTCTCTTGCTTGTAACATAATTGTGGTTTGCCTTACAGGGAAAAATTGAAGATCAAGGAACGTTTACCGAGTTGGCTAAAAGAAGCACAACGTTCTTTAACCTGATGTCTACGGCAGAAGATGGACTGAAAGAGGGGGATGTCGCGGCAGAGAAGGAGAAGGAAAGCGAAAAGGCATCACAGGTATTGTTGTTTTCATACACTAGCAACACCACAGCTGCTCTCTATTGGAGTTTGCACTATTAATATTAATGTGAATTAATTCTCTTTATGTCGTCACAAAAATCCAGAATATTAGTCACTGTCGTTTCTCTTATTCCATAACACTAATATTTTCGTATGAGATAAACTCTATTATAACCTCCATCGTCTCTGCGAGCTTCAACTGCAGCTACCACAAATAGTTTGTAATAATGTTACAGAAGTTAGATATTATACTATACCGCTGTTATTTCCGCGAGACATTTTCGGTTTTATTACACCTAAAGCGTCTGTCACCTTACAACCTCTTAGGGCGTAACCACCCACTGCTGCTGTCACTTATTGTTATTCTGGGCCTTTAATACTTACTCAAAATGAAGCCAGTGTTTCCAACGCACCTGCTTTCTACCACCGATGCAATCATTGTTTACCACAAACAGTACTGCAACATTCTACATCCAGTCATTTACACAGCACCACTACCTCCAAAGTATAGTCCGCAGATCGCGGTCTCGCAGTCACGTTTTCGCTTCCCGAGCACGGGGTCCCGGGTTCGGGGTCAGGGATTTTCACATGCCTAGAGTTGACTGAGTGTTTGTGTTGTCATCATCATTTCATCATCATTCAAGAACGTGGCGAATTTGGACTGAGCAAAGAATGGGAATTTGTACTGGTGCCGGCAACCGCGCAGTTGAGCGCCCCACAAATCACACATTATCACCATCCAAAGTATATCATCAACAATGTGCTGCGACTTTGGGACAATTTGATAATATCACTTATGTGGGTATCACCTTATCTGCTATAATCACTCCTATTGCTAGCACAACCTCGTTCTGTTTATGTGATTATACTGCTCAGGTTCAGTTTAGTTTCTCCTACTCTGAAAATAATTTATGTATATAAAATATGAAATAAAGATGAGAGGCGTTTTGGATAAAATAATTTTGGGTACTAGGCCGCCTCATTGTAAAACACTAAAGAAACTAAATCGCCGACTTTTCGTCCCACTTGCTGCGGTTATCTTGAGGAAGGTTAACTGCCCTGAAGAGGACACAGAAAGTTGTTCGAAACGTCGCCAATTTAGTTGCTTCAGTGTTTTACAATGATTGGGTCTAGTACCTAAAATTATTTTATTCAAAATGACACAGGGCATGAAACTTACGAACTTACATTATAGGCATTGTTTCAGAAGAAAATACGATTTCTCTGGTGTTTCAGGAGAAGGCTGCAAGAAGAGCTTCAAGGCAGTCCGTATCATCACAACACAGACTGTCCGACGCCTCGAGAATAGTAAGTACATTCTCAGACATAAATAATTCATGATTTGACTTTTGTGCCTCTTCACTGTTTTGTCTTAATTACCCTTTCTGCGCCGTTTCTTGGAATTGAGAACTGTTTTCTCCCTAACCTGAACACCACTGTAACGTCCGCAATAATGAGGGAATATTTTTGTCGTTTTGAAATCTTATAGTTGTTGTACTCACATCCGTAGCACATAGCGCAAGCTATTCACGTCTGAATTTTCCCAATTTTAGTTTGTGGTCATAAAGCGGAAGTATTAAAGCGTTTGTTGAAGCCTCTCGGAAGATGGATTGCTAGAAATTATCAGCAGTCTTTTTTATGGTCCCGGATCTCCTTCGGTAAAAACGGAAACGTTACAGGATGACATTGCTTCCAATCTGTCTGTCTGTCTCTCCGTCCAACTGTTAAAAACTTTTTTTTTCAGGAACGCGTTGACGTATACATTTGAAATTTATGTCACATACTAAGATCTAAAGCCCCTTGGTGATGTGAAAACTGGATACTTCTAAATCAATGATGTCAAAATAGACGGCAACTTATGTCACATATTTTGATATTCAAAAACTCACTCATCAAAACCTGTAGAGTAATACCCGTTGACCTCACAGTAAAACCAAAGGAAAAAATATGAAAACTGTTAGTTTGTAATTACATCACACGAAAAAAAAAATTCTTTTGTAATTTATTTTCTAACGTCAAATCTGAAATTAAAACATTCTCGAAAGTCTTGGAATGACTGGAACCCGCATCTAGACAGTATCAATGTCGATAACAACCAAAAATCAAAGAGATTTTCGATTGTCGGAATGGATGAACTGCCTGTACACCGAATTATATTTGTACGGAACGTGCAGAGGCGGAGTCCCTCTCGCACCTAGTCAGGTTTTCATGTATGCAGCCCTCACTGCAGCCTGTTCAACATTCTTTCGACGCTCTCATGGTGACTAAACACAGCTGTTATGTGTTTTGTGCATCTCGTAATTATCTGCTAAAAAGTTATCACACAACTGCCAAAAGCTACTGAGTAATGAATCTTTGTAACTCCGATGGCCACCATCTGATTATGTATCATAAAATTATTCACGTCAGCCTTCTGTACGGCAGTATTCTTGCTGTGGCGTCAAATAAAATAAAACTACCTTGCTTCAACAGTGAAATGCATTATATAGTCAACAGTAAATACAGTGAAGTAGTTAATATTTTTGTTAAGGGTTAAATCATTGTTCCACCAAGGCCGTGTCAAAATTTTAAATGTTATTATTGTTCACTACAAGCCCTTTTCGGCTACTCACTTTACCAGGTGATACGGAAATATCATAACTATACACCGAATACTTTCAGATGTAGACTAACATGGCCATTGCACTGTCGTAACGATAAACATTTTCGATACGTGAAATGAAATAGGTCTTAGGCAGTTTGACTAAAACTCACGTTTGATTGCGTGTCAAAAACATTTATGTATTATCGACATATTTATTTTTCCTAGGCATGACCGAGCACTTGGGCACTGAGTAAATATCACATAAAACGCAACGGAAGATGATAAGAGAATGGAAGTACTGCCATTGCGGAAAACTATTTGTACGTACAGTGAAGAGCGTCAAGGAGTAAGTGCTAGTGTTAAAAGTATGTAACAGAGACGAGTAGGTAGTAAAACAGGACTGTCGATGTTCGTGCTGATGCGTACTGAGCCGTTGCAAACGCAAGAGAACTTGAGGGCCATAGATTATATGGAAAGCAAGTTCTAGGACGTCGATATACAGGGAAAAAGACTAGACAAGCAACGCACAGAGCTCAAGCGTTGTTACGCTATACTGAACGTAGAAGGAACGAGAGGTACACCCGTCAGGAAAGTGAGAGCGTTCGCTATGCTTTTCAGTAGCGCTGTACCTGTACATCACTGTTTACGTCTGGAGTACACGAAGTGCGTAATACATGGCGAAAGTGTTAAAGACATCTATAAGAGGCGATCAAAAAGTTTCTTTTTGAGGGCGTTGCTGCAGCGTATATGTAACGTAGCGCGACTCCGATGCTGGTATATAAGCACCTACATGTAAGCAAAGGATGACTGTGGCATTCGTGTCATTCCGACGTGCTTGCGGTAAATGCACAAACGTGAACTATGGCGACGATATTAGCATACGCCTCCAAACAGTGCAAGTAGGCTGTTTAGGTTTTTATGTTGGTAACGTCACGTAGCGCTCTATATGAAAATCACTGACTGTGCTGTGTGAAGGCTGTGGTTGGTTTGCATTGTTGGAGTATATGCTACTGCAGTGGTGGGCAGTTGGCTGTTAACAGCGCGTAGCGTTGCGCAGTTCGAGGTGAGCCGCCAGCAGTGGTGGATGTGGCGTGAGAGATGGCGGAGTTTTGAGAGCGGATGATGTGGACGTGTGTCTACATCTACAACTACATCCATAGTCCGCAAGCCACCTGACGGGGTGTGGCGGAGTGTACCTTGAGTACCTCTATCGGTTCTCCCTTCTATTCCAGTCTCGTATTGTTCGTGGTAAGAAGGATTGTCGGTATGCTTCTGTGTGGGCTCTAATCTCTCTGATTTTATCCTCATGGTCTCTTCGCGAGATATACGTAGGAGGGAGCAATGTACTGCTTGACTCTTCGGTGAAGGTATGTTCTCGAAACTTTAACAAAAGTCCGTACCGAGCTACTGAGCGTCTCTCCTGCAGAGTCTTCCACTGGAGTTTATCTATCATCTCCGTAACGCTTTCGCGATTACTAAATTGTAACGCTGCTCTCCGTTGGATGGATCTTCTCTGTCTCTTCCATCGACCCTATCTGGTACGGATCCCACACTGCTGAGTAGTATTGAAGCAGTGGGCGAACAAGCGTACTGTCACCTACTTCCTTTGTTTTCGGATTGCATTTCCTTAGGATTCTTCCAATTAATCTCAGTATGGCATCTGCTTTACCGACGATCAACTTTATATGATCATTCCATTTTAAATCACTCCTAATGCGTACTCCCAGATAATTTATGGAATTAACTGCTTCCAGTTGCTGACCTGCTATTTTGTAGCTAAATGATAAGGGATCTATGTTTCTATGTATTCGCAGCACATTACACTTGTCTACATTGAGATTCAATTGCCATTCCCTGCACCATGTGTCAATTCGCTGCAGATCCTCCTGCATTTCAGTACAATTTTCCATTGTTACAATCTCTCGATACACTACAGCATCATCTGTAAAAAGCCTCAGTGAACTTCCGATATCATCCACAAGATCATTTATGTATATTGTGAATAGCAACGGTCCTATGACACTCACCTGCGGCACACCTGAAGTCACTCTTACTTCGGAAGACTTCTCTCCATTGAGAATTACATGCTGCCTTCTGTTATCTAGGAACTCTTCAATCCAATCACACAATTGGTCTGATAGTCCACATGCTCTTACTTTGTTCATTAACCGACTGTGGGGAACTGTATCGAACGCCTTGCGGAAGTCAGGAAACACGGCATCTACCTGTGAACCCGTGTCTATGGCCCTCTGAGTCTCATGGACGAATAGCGCGAGCTGGATTTCACACGACCGTCCTTTTCGAAACCCATGCTGATCCCTACAAAGTAGATTTCTAGTCTCCAGAAAAGTCATTATACTCGAACATAATACATGTTCCAAAATTCTACAACTGTCCATCAGAAAGAGAAAATTTGCAATATTAACATTATTAAGGTAAATAAAGTGTTTGTTCTCCATCAGAATCTTTCATTTTCTAACTATGCCTGTCAGTAGTTAGTGCCTTCAGTAGTTTGAATCTTTTATTTAGCAGGCAGTAGTGGCGCTCGCTGTATTGCAGTAGTTCGAGTAACGAAGATTTTTGTGAGGTAAGTGATTTGTGAAAGTATAGGTTAATGTTAGTCAGGGCCATTCTTTTGTAGGGCTTATTGAAAGTCAGATTGCGTTGCGCTAAAAATATTGTGTGTCAGTTTAGTGTTGATCAGAATAGGTAAAGCGTGAAATGTCTGAGTACGTTAAGTTCTGCTCAACTGTTTGAAAATCAAATAATGTAAGAGGTTCATCAGCAAAGTAATTCATTAATTTTTCTAAGGGGACGTTTCAACAGGACCAATGTGCGGTAGTTGTTTTCTTGGCAGCTGAAGGACAAACATCGGTAGAAATCTGTCGGAGGATAAAGAATGTGTATGGGGCAATACGTCTGTCGAAAACCGTCGTTGTAGGAGACAGCAATAAGGGGTGCTGCTCGTTCACGATAAAGCACGTGCCCGTATCGCACCAACTCAAGCAGGAGACAATCCGACACCCGCCCTGTGGTCCTGATATTTCCCCACAAGATTAGCACGCCTTCGGTCCTTAATAAGGCCTTGAAAGGTCGACAATTCCTGTCGGACGAGGATGTGTGGCAGGTGGTTACTGCTTTACCAAACGGGTATCTAGAACCTAATGCGTCGGTGGGGTGGTTGCCTCAGTGCTCACGGCGATTTTGCCTTATAGCATACCGACTGCGGTCTGTACGGACTACGAATAGAAATTTTTTGGTCGCCTCTTATACACTCCTGGAAATTGAAATAAGAACACCGTGAAATCATTGTCCCAGGAAGGGGAAACTTTATTGACACATTCCTGGGGTCAGATACATCACATGATCACACTGACAGAACCACAGGCACATAGACACAGGCAACAGAGCATGCACAATGTCGGCACTAGTACAGTGTATATCCACCTTTCGCAGCAATGCAGGCTGCTATTCTCCCATGGAGACGATCGTAGAGATGCTGGATGTAGTCCTGTGGAACGGTTTGCCATGCCATTTCCACCTGGCGCCTCAGTTGGACCAGCGTTCGTGCAGACCGCGTGAGACAACGCTTCATCCAGTCCCAAACATGCTCAATGGGGGACAGATCCGGAGATCTTGCTGGCCAGGATAGTTGACTTACACCTTCTGGAGCACGTTGGGTGGCACGGGATACATGCGGACGTGCATTGTCCTGTTGGAACAGCAAGTTCCCTTGCCGGTCTAGGAATGGTAGAACGATGGGTTCGATGACGGTTTGGATGTACCGTGCACTATTCAGTGTCCCCTCGACGATCACCAGAGCTGTACGGCCAGTGTAGGAGATCGCTCCCCACACCATGGTGCCCTGTGTGCCTCGGTCGTATGCAGTCCTGATTGTGGCGCTCACCTGCACGGCGCCAAACACGCATACGACCATCATTGGCACCAAGGCAGAAGCGACTCTCATCGGTGAAGACGACACGTCTCCATTCGTCCCTCCATTCACGCCTGTCGCGACACCACTGGAGGCGGGCTGCACGATGTTGGGGCGTGAGCGGAAGACGGCCTAACGGTGTGCGGGACCGTAGCCCAGCTTCATGGAGACGGTTGCGAATGGTCCTCGCCGATATTCCAGGAGCAACAGTGTCCCTAATTTGCTGGGAAGTGGCGGTGCGGTCCCCTACGGCACTGCGTAAGATCCTACGGTCTTGGTGTGCATCCGTGCGTCGTTGCGGTCCGGTCCCAGGTCGACGGGCACGTGCACCTTCCGCCGACCACTGGCGACAACATCGATGTACTGTGGAGACCTCACGCCCCACGTGTTGAGCAATTCGGCGGTACGTCCACCCTGCCTCCCGCATGTGCACTATACGCCCTCGTTCAAAGTCCGTCAACTGCACATACGGTTCACGTCCACGCTGTGGCGGCATGCTACCAGTGTTAAAGACTGCGGTGGAGCTCCGTATGCCACGGCAAACTGGCTGACACTGACGGCGGCGTTGCACAAATGCTGCGCAGCTAGCGCCATTCGACGGCCTACACCGCGGTTCCTGGTGTGTCCGCTGTGCCGTGCGTGTGATCATTGCTTGTACAGCCCTCTCGCAGTGTCCGGAGCAAGTATGGTGGGTCTGACACACCGGTGTCAATGTGTTCTTTTTTCCATTTCCAGGAGTGTATATTCTAGGATCGAAATATTGTAACAAGTTATTAACTACTATTAAACAAAGAGCCATGCATGTACTGTCGGCACATTAGAATCTAATGGGTAGTCAATTATATCCAGCGGCCTTGAGTCTGTCGAGTGACTTCAGCAGATATTTTTTTTAAATCTGAGCGGTAAGTGGGCAGGTTTTGGGAGACCTTAGTGGTCGCCAGTCGTGTGAGCGTCTGGGCGCGTGCTTTCAGACGGCGAACGGCGAGCTGTCGGCGCCGGACGTGGACGACGAGGACGCCGAGGTGGTGGACACGCGCGCGCTGGGCAAGGTGATGTTCGGGTACGCGCGCGCCGGCGGCGGGCCCATCACGCTCTTCTTCGTAGTCTTCACGCTCATCGGCGCCCAGGTCGTGCTCAGCCTCTGCGACTACTGGGTCTCCTTCTGGTGAGTCCTGCCTAACGCTTCCTCATTCCAATGCGGTGGGCTGGACACCACAGCAAATGTTCTTCGGCGTTATAGTTAATTCATTTCTCACGTCAATTAAGAAACCATCATGTCACCAATTCTAAGGTACGCAAGTTTCAACTGCCCTCCTCATCAAAACTGTGTCCAAGTCGCGCTAAGAAGGTACTACTAGTGGAAACAGAGAGTGTCACACTTTCCGACGCGTTCATAAACAAATTCTGAAAGCCAGTAGCCTTACATACGGGTGCCGTATCAATCGCCACACGAGTCACGTATCCAACGATCCATTAGTTGACTACTTTTCAGCTCTAAGCAACTATCACGCGAAGGTGAATCATATACAATCTGAATTTCTTAAAAAGTTTATTTAACCTCGAGTTAGCGGGCCAAAGTTTCCGAGCTGTTCTAGACGCTACAGTCTGGAACCGCGCGACTGCTACGGTCGCAGGTTCGAATCCTGCCTCGGGCATGGATGTGTGTGATGTCCTTAGGTTACTTAGGTGTAAGTAGTTGTAAGTTCTAGGGGACTGATGACCTCAGATGTTAAGTCCCATAGTGCTCAGAGCCATTTCAAGCATTTTTAACCTCGAGTTAAATTCATACACACAAACTTACTTTGTATATAGTCTCCTGAACGGAAAACACATTTTTCCCAGCGGACAGGCTGCTCCATCATCCCATTTTCGTAAAATTAACGTGGCTGTTGCAGTAGCCAGTTGCGCATGAACACTTCGACATCGCCACCGTCGTCATATCTGTGTCTCCCGACTGCTTCAAAAAATGGTTAAAATAGCTCTGAGCACTATGGAACTTAACTGCTGAGGTCATCAGTTCCATAGAACTTAAAACTACTTAAACCTAACTAACCTAAGGACAACGCACACATCCATGCCCGAGGCAGGATTCGAACCTGCGACCGTAGCGGTCGCGCGGTTCCAGACTGTAGCGCCTAGAACCGCTCGGCCACTCCGGCCGGCCCGACAGCTTCCTTAGTGGCCCAAATAAATGACTGGACTGCAGGAAGCATGTTCTAGTGTCATCTACAACAGTCTCTTGGTCGAGTTTGGGCAACTGTATGGGGTCGAGCACTGACATTAAACACGATGATATACCGGATTTGGCATACGCACCCATATTGACAATGTAAACACTTCTTCCGGTCCAATAATTGGCAACAGTACGAAGCACAGTACGATGGTCGTGGAGAAAAACGATGACGTCGGTGCGAGAGAGTGATCGACGGGAGAGGGCAGCCCAGTCCATTCGCTGAACATCCAATCGTTCCAAGGACTCCCCCAGTAGCGCTGTTCGTTCGGGTCGCGCATTGTCATCCAAAAAAATGAAGCCAGCGCCGAATGCACCCCGAAAAGACGCACATAAGAAAAGAGTACAGTGACAAAATAACGTTGACTAGTGAGTGAACCTTGTTCAGAGATTTGGGGCTCAGTACGTCTGTGCAGCACTGTGTGTCAACACCATAACATCTGGACCACCAAAACGATCGTGTTCGACGTTGTTCCTCGGTTCATTTACCTGTTTCCACCTCTCGCTATGTACGAGTACGTTCAGTAACCCCTACGTGTTTCATGCGCACTTCTCCGTAGACGATCCCAGTCGCAAAATGACCGCGAAGAGAACCACTAAAATTGGTCGAAACGCCGCTTTGAGAGTTTAGCGTTTTATAATGACACTGCCTACCACCCGAAGGGTCTTATTCAAGACGGCCTATCCCCTGGACGTTCCCCGGTGCACAGGACGGCGGCGGAGGAGGCGCGGAAGGCGCAGACGCCCGAGCTGCCGGCGGAGGACGGCGAGTTCTTCGTGTCGGTGTACGGCGGGCTGGTGGCGCTCCTGATCGCCTCGTGCATCGGCCGCTCGCTCATCTTCTTCCGCACGTGCATGCGCGCCTCGCGCCGCCTGCACAACTGGATGTTCGAGCGCGTGTTGCGCGCGCCCATGCGCTTCTTCGACACCAACCCCTCCGGCCGCATCCTCAACCGCTTCTCCAAGGACATCGGCGCCGTCGACGAACTGCTGCCTTTCCCCACGCTCGACATGTTGGACGTAAGCACCGCGCGATGCAACGCGTCACTGCTGTCGCCCTCTAAGTTCGAGAATGGAAAGTGTTACTCCACGAACGCATCTACAGAACGCTAGCCAACTGATACTACAGCATATTCACCACTTCGTTTTGAAGTTCTTGTAGTAGCCGTGTTAGCAGGCAACTGGATGTTCGAGGTTATATGCAGCTCTTCTTACTCAGTATAAAAGTGGCAAACGTGCAAAGACTTTTAAACGAGATATTCAGACCACCTCAGAAGACTAAAAAGATAACATCTCTTAAGGCTCATTTGCTAACCACTTGATAGGCCACAACTGTTACCCCATTAAAATTAAAGAGATTTAAAAACACCAAAATCCAGCCATAGACTTGTAACCTCCCAACAGAAACAAATAATTATAATATTCACATTTAGCGTAACCCCCCAACAGGAAAAAATCGCTTTTAAGTCCCAATAAAAAAAAAAATTCTTTCCAATAATAAAATGTCAAGTTTTAATGTGACCTTCCATTAAAGACTGACTGCATATCGACATTAATAAGTTCTGAAGTCAGCAGCGCTGCGTCATGGCCCTGTGAAATCATCCTTAATAAACTGAAAATTCTTACCTCACAATGATGTCGCTGGATAACGCTGTCTATATATCAGCTCCTATAAGAAATTTTTGGCACAATCCAGTGCAATGCTGGCCACTACATTTTCATTTGTAGGAAAACAAATGATTTTCTTGTGCTTAATCAACATGAGTATGCACAGGAAAAATTCGTAAAATCTTTATACTCAGATAAATGACTGGCAAAAGTTTTCTTCAGATCAAAAAGAATTACATGGGTCTTAAACATTACAATTGTGGTTAAATCAGTTGTGGCAATTAACGTAAGTGCGCGGCAACAAAGAAATTTTTTTTTTTTTTTTTTTTTTTTTGCCTTATACCACATCGCTCAGGCACCGCCATCGTTCTGTACGACCGGCCCAACACAAGTCAACTGTGTGCCGCCCTGTCCGAATTCCATAACTCAAGTGCTCTGTGCGAGGTACAAAACACTACTACTGTCTGCGAGCTACTAAACTCGACTTACTGCCAACACTGCTCTGACCTGCGAATCTATTGTAGTATAGATATTACATATCGCAGGCAGCGCGTGAGCAATCCATCGAAATTACATCTCCTCAAGTGCCCTAGCGAATAGTAATAAATCCATAATGAACCCCTTGCAGACTATACAGGGTGTATCGGAAAGGACATTACAACTTGGAAAATTATCACAAACTCATTCAAACGACTCACAGACTTAGTCTTGGTCTAGTGAAGGAAAATAGATCGAGTTTTGACTGACATGGTACGCTAGTGCAGAATCGTATCAGTCGCAAGCGCCAGTGACAGTTGCAGCAAACACGGATGCATTTACCTGTCACGAGTGAGTCCACTGTGCGTTTTGGTTTGAAGAGTCGAAGTCTGTGACAACTATACAACATGATTCTCGTACAAAGTAAAGATCCTCCCAGTAGGGCTACTATTTATGTGTGGCCTAAGTGTTTTATTGATAGTGGATGTTCGATAAGACACAGTAATTATTCAAGTCGTCCCCATATGCCTGACGACGTTATAAAGCAAGTAAGTCAAATCTTTGTGAACAGTCGTACAACATCGATCTAGCGTTCGTCTTGAGAGCTGGGCCTCCTACATATGACTGTTTGGCTACTCTAGCAGAGCTCAGAGCTAGAATCTACCTCGCAAAACAACAAGCGCACCTGTCATGCTGCAGCGAGATTGGCAAGAAATCGATTTCAGGTGGGAGGTGAGCCGCATAATCAACAGAAGTCGTGGTGAACCTATTTACGTATAAGTTAAAAAACTTGATGTAGTTTCGAATAAAATGCTATCAAAACTATGTAAATTGAATGAAAAAATCATTATGAGTTTTCAAAGTTGTAAAGTCCTTTTTGATACACCTCATACTATAAACGTACAATAGAAGAAAATTTCCACCTAACGAAGACAGTTACAGACAGTGGATAGAATGTCTGCCATGTAAGCAGGAGATCCCGGGTTCGAGTCCCGGTCGGGACACACATTTTCAACATGTCCCCAATTATTAAAATCAACGCTTGTTTCCAACTATGGTATCCATTTAATTACATTTCATTCTAGAGAAGCTGCGCGGTCATCAATGGTATTTGTTCTTTCTGGAACAGATACTAACTTCGTATATACTTAAAATATGGCTCCCGGCCATTGACCATATTGTGCCAACGCACGTGCTATGCCCCAGCTCGTACGGGACTTTGTAGATTAATCTGCCACGAGTAATCATGGTGATGGGCAAACATCTATTAGGCGCACTACGAATGGAGTAGTGTGGACATGTTGGGAATGTGGGTCTCACGGAGAGCGTGCAAGGGATAAGTCCTTGCAGGCGCACTATCCTCTGTGCCCTCGGTAGCTCAGATCGATAGAGCGTCAGCCGTGTAAGCAGGAGATCTTGGCTTCGAGTCCCGGTCGGGGCACACATTTTCAACGTGTCCCCAATGATGTATATCAACGCCTGTTTGCAGCTAGGGCGTCGATTTAATTATCGTTTCATTCTAGAGAAGCTGCACGGTCATCAATGGTATCTGATCTTTCGCGAGCAGGTACTACCTCCATCTATATCTGAATGCTGTTAGCATGCATGTTACAACAAAGTGTTAGTGCCCATGGGGTAACATCATGTATCGACTTTGATGATGGACATCAATTCCGAATGAAATTAAACTTTTATCCGTTGTGTGAGGGACATCTTCAAAAACGTTGGTTACGCTGCGTAAAATTCAACAAAAGTTGCACCGAACCGACAGTAAATTCCTACTAATTCTTTAAACTTATTTGCACATCTTCTCAAAGCTCTCGTCATTAAGCTCTAAGCATTTGTGTCTCAAACAGTGCGTACTGTCTCTCTCGTTCGATTTTGAGATTATGCAGTTAAATATAAAAAGGTTAGGGTGAGAGAAATACAAATGTTGAGAAATCTGTTCCTGGGTTAGATGGAGTGGTATTGGACAATTCAAACTTTTTCAGTTATTCTGCGCAAGTTCTCATCCCTTAATCAATCGCTTTTTTTTTCTTAGGTTTTGCGAACACCGAATCTAATTTCTCTTTTAATGACTGTCCTTGACATAGAAAGTATTTTCATCTTCAGTCTAATTTAATTTATATCTAAATTTCTTGAACTAATGAAATATCGTGGCCTTTCAAAGAGAATTATTACTAAGTGCAGCTGCCCAAAGCACTCCAACCAGTTGTGAAACCGTAAAGGCGGATGGAGATGCTATAATATTGACTCAGTTCATTAGCATAGATAGATATTGGCCTTGTGCTTTTCGAGGAAGCTACTCTCAAACGTTTCAGAAAGACCGTCCTATTGATGTTTGCAACGCTTTATAGAATCAACTGCCGTCGTGTTATGCCCTTCATCAGTTTGGGTTTACTGTAACAAGGATGCTACCACAGTGTTTCCGCTTTCCTAACGTAATTCCAATTTGTGCTGCTCAACACTGATGCTGGCCATGCGCTCAGCTATTTTGCACAGGTAGTTAACTCCGCTCTTGGTGACTCGTTCCAGATATTCCTGTACGTGTTCGCCATAATCATCGTGGTGGCGACTGTGCAGTACCTGGTGCTCATCCCGTTGGCGCTGCTGGCCTCTCTGTTCATCTGGCTCGCAGTGATGTTCATCACGACCGGCAGGAACGTCAAGCGGATGGAGGGCATTAGTAAGTAACGTCTTGCTCACTTCTTTCATACTGCGCTTTTGGATGCGTAGTGTTTGAACCCCTGGAGTAGAGAACATACCCTCACAATTATTGAAACTAATTGTGTTTGTAATGTAGCGTAAATAAAGTTTTATTGTACATAATTAATTGGAATTTATTCATAAGCAGATTCTTGGTTCTTACCTGAACACTATGCAGACTTAGGAAAAGAGTAAGGAGGGACATAGAGGAAGTGTGAGACAATTAATTCTGCAATTTAACGACACAAAACTTCAGTTTAAACTATATTTTTGGTAAATATTCTTTAATCATTCGCTAAATAACCTTGTTTGCCATGTTCAGAAACATAAATTTTGAAACGATCGAAATACGGAACTCTGCCTAATGCAACATATAACTGACCATGCGCAAAAACTGGTTCCCTTAATAAAATACCCAACTTTTTCGAATGTTTGTCCCAGTGACCAATTAATGGTAATTGCTAATGCAGCAATAAATGGGAACTGTTTTCTTTGAAACTGTAAAGGTAAAATACGAGTAGTACCGGCATAAGTAATATTTATATGCGGAATCGAAATTCTGTTGTGTGCTGTCCTTAGGTTAGTTAGGTTTAAGTAGTTCTAACCTCTAGGGGACTGATGACCATAGATGTTAAGTCCCATAGTGCTCAGAGCCATTTGAACCATTTTTTTAATCGAAATTCGCTTGTTTTGTGGTAACGGTGGCAAATGAAAAAGTCAGAAGAAAACCAAGCGAAAAAACGACGCCAATGAAAAACGTATTGTACAGTCTTGTGGTGCCCCCGAATGATTTGCTACAACGATGTTTTCTTTTCCACTACTGACAACATTGTAGCTGCCCAGTAAGCATGTGTTAGTGCAAATGAACCACGTGCAACATCCAAACATGAAGGTCCTAGAATGTGATTTCACTAAACGTTATTACTTTCGTACATCTCTACGATAGCAGCTGACAGGTACGTGGAGCAGAAGTTGGTAACAGTGTGAGAGACAGAAGAAAACTTTTGTCATTTGTGTGTAGGTCTACTCCCTTCTACGCCTCTTAACAGATGCGTATATCTATGCCTTTTTTGGTGTACATCTGAGGGAAATTCTTTCCGAATTGTATTGATTTTATTGGCCTTCCTTGTATAATTAGTGTTAAAAGTCGGTACTTCCGCTTTCGATGTATTATGATGATCCTTGGGAGAGGCAGCCGGGACAAAATTATTCCACCAGGTGTGCAAGATATACAGGGTGAAATGTATTTAAACCGACAAACTCTGGGAGGTTGTAGGGGACATCAAAACAAATATTTTTCCCTAATGTCATTTTTTCCTATGAGGATTATTTAAACCGGTGGAGACCGTATTACGGTCTTCAGTTGTTAGAGGCCATATTACGATCTTCGATTGTTAGAGGGCGTATTACGCTCTTCAGTTGTAGGAAACTGCTGTCTACCAATGTAGTAGTGCATTGTCTCTGTTTACTAGTGGAGCGATACATCTGTGGTGAGTACACTGGTATGGTTGGTGCGTAATAAGTAGCGCACCACAACGGACGAGCTGCACAGCGGGTTTATCAACAACAATATCCTAATCACCGTATGCCGCATCATACGACCTTTCCGGCTGTGTACCAACGTCTGCGTGAGACCGGGTCATTTAGCAGATTGCCTGGACAGGGGCGCTGTCGCACGGTAAGAGCGCCGCAATTTGAGGAAGCTGCCTTGCAGCATGAGGAGCGGGATCCTTCAATCAGCACTCGTTCAACTGCACGTAACATGGTTACGAATCAGACGAATGTAAGAACAATCAGTCGAGAGCAATTGTTACGTCCATTTCACTTACAGCTTGTCCACAACCTGGAACCAGTTGATTATCCACCCAGAGCACAGTTTTCGCAGTGGTATCTGGAACAGTGTGAAATGCATCCTACATTTCCATCCTCTGTGTTGTTTACCAAGGAAGCGACGTTCGGGCGTGATGGAATCTTCAACATGCAGAATTGGCAAGCTTGGAGTGAGGATAACCCACATGCCACAGTTACTAGCGCTCATCAAGTGCGGTTCTACGTTAATGTGTGGGTCGGTGTTGTTGGGGACTGTTTAATTGGGCCGTATCTGCTACATAGGCCATTAAATAGCAGGCACTATTACAATTTTCTCACCAGGGCATTGCCAGAATTGCTGGAAGACGTCCCGCTCCCTACAAGACAACGCATGTGGTTCCAGCATGACGGGGCGCCGACACATTTCAGTCGTTGTGTGCGTCGATTCCTGGACCGACGGTTCCCAGAAAAGTGGATTGGCAGAGGTGGTCCTGTACAATGGCCTGCTCGATCCCCACATATGTCCATTCTGGACATTTTTGTGTGGGGAGAGATGCGCAGCCTTGTTTACGTAACTCCTGTTGCTACCGAAGAGGATCTGGTTGCCCGGATAGTAGCAGCAATAATTCAGGATACTCCTGGGGTTTTTGCCCGTGTCAGACAGAACATGATCCGACGGTGTAACCGTTGCTTACGTGTCAATGGAGGCATTTTTGAAAATCTACTGTAACTGAAATTGGTTTGTGTTAATGCTTTGGGTGTTGGTCATAAAAAATGGACAAGTGTTTGTTGGTTTAATTAATTTGCCGCCAGAGAAATCTTCCTCTACTGCTTTAAATACTCGTCATAGGAAAAAATTACATTAGTGAAAAATATTTGTTTTGATGTCCCCTACAACCTCCCAGAGTTTGTCGGTTTAAATACTTTTCACCCTGTTTATGTACAGACATCAAGAAGAAGCAGATGCTGTCAGATGTGCATAATACCAAATCACCTTTGCAAAATACTCAGAACGAACTGTTAAAAGAAGAATGATAACAATGATAAAAATTGGTGAAAGGTCAGCTTGGGTTCCGAAGAAATGTAGCAACATGGGAAGCGCTACTGGCCCCACGACTTTTCTTAGGAGATCAGTGAAACACAGGGAAATCGACGTTTATAGCATTTATAGAGTTAAAGAAAGCGTTTGACGATGTTGACTGGGCTACATTCTTAGAAAGTATGAAGGTAACAGGAATAAAATACAGGGAGCAGAAGGTTATCTACAACTTGTAGAGAAACGAAGTTACGTTTAGAAGAATCGAAGGACGTGGAAGGGAAATAGTAGTTGAGAAGAGAGTGAGACAGTGTTTGTTGCCAATCCCCGACGTTATTCAATCTGAGGAAGTTGTAAAGCTGATGACATTCTAATTCTTTCAGGGACGGCAAACAACCTGAAAGAGCAAGTGAACAAAATGGGTAGTGTCTTGAAAAGAGGTTGTAAGATGAACACCAGCAAAAGTAATGGAATGTAGTCGAATTAAATCAGACGGTCTTGAGGGAATTTGATTATGACATGAGACACTTAAAGTAGTAGATGAGCCTTGTTAGTTGGTGGCAAAATAAGTGATGAAGCCCAAATTACAGACGATATAAAATGTAGACTGTTTCTACGACCAAAATCATTTTTTGAAACGAGATATTTTTTTGAATTAAGCATAAATTTATGTGTTAGGGAATCTTTTATGAATGTGTTTGTCTGTGGTGCGTTCTAGTACCCAAGTGGAACGTCGACGGTAAACATTACAAACAAGAAGAAAATAAAGTTTTTGAAATCTGGTGCTACAGAAGAATGTTGAGGTTTACATGGATATTTCTGGTAACTAACGAGGAGGTAATTGGGGTAAAAAGCAACTTAGAGCACAATCTGACTAACAGCAGGGACTGGGTGGTAGGACACATTCTGAGTCAGTAAGAACTGGGCAGTTTGATAACGGAGGCAAGTGCGTGTGGTAAAAATTGTAGAGAGAGACCAAGACTTGACTGCAATAAGTAGGTTCAAATGGACGTAGGCTGAAGTAGTTACGTAAGATTTGCACCCATTAACTAGGAGAGCTGCATCAAACCAGTCTTCGGACTGAAAATAATAATGACAACATTATTTGAGCCGCCATTTGTTGAACTGCTTTATGTGACATGTTTCTTTTGTGTAGCTTTAAGTCTTCCTTTCAGTATCTGACACTGGAACTCTAGTCGCCAGAGCAGAACCATGGACGTCCGTGTTGGAATGGCAGTACACTAAGAGATTGGAAAGACTAGCGAAATCTGAAATATCCGTCCTGGTCTATGACATATTTTCGCAAGCAAAGGTCACTACAGGTATGAACACACACAACAACACGTAAAGTGCCTGTACAGTTAACAGTCAGAAGTAGCAGTCCGTAAACTACCTCACAGCAAGTCGTTAACAGCACATCCACAGTCAAAATAAATAACATCAACAAACAAAGTCAGGGTAGCGAAGGGTTGTCGTCCGCAGGACAGACAGGCAGAGAGCTTCAGTAAGCAGCGTGATGAACGATGAACCCCGAGTGAACCACTCAGTTTGTTTCTTATCTGTTATTTCAGTTCCCTTGAATGACTTGTTAGCAGCCGATAAAACCGCTCTCTTAATTCAAAGATTTTCCACGTTTAACAATAGTATGCTAAATAAATTCTATGTTTAAAAATGTCCATCTACATCATACTCCTCAAACCTTCTAATGGTTTGTGGTGAAGGGTAATTCTGGCACCACTAAGTGATCCCCTCTCCCCTGTTCCACTCCGATTGAGGCGTAGGAAGAATGAGTGTCGGTAAGCCTCTGTATTAATCCTAATCTTTCAAATTCTCTCGTCGTGGTCATTTCGCGAGATGTATGTGGTAGGAAGTAACATGTTGTTCGACTCTTCTCAGAAAATGTCCTCTCGAAATTCAGATAGTAAACCTCTCAGTGATGCACAGCACCTCTTTTGTAGCGTCTGCCACTAGAGTTTGTTGAGGATCTCTGTAACGCTCTAGCGGAGACTAAACGATCTTGTGAAGAAACGTGCTGCTCTCCGTTTGATCTTTTTTTTGTATCAGTCTTACACGGGAAAGCCGACCGCTGTGGACGAGCTGTTGTAGGCCCTTTAGTCTGGGACCGCGCGACCGCTGCCTCGGGCATGGATGTGTGTGATGTCCTTAGGTTAGTTAGATTTACGTAGTTCTAAGTCTAGGGTAATGATGAGCTCAAATGTTAATTTCCATAGTGCTCAGAGCCATTTGAACCATTGGATTTACACGGTAAGGATCCCAGATAGATAAACAACGCTCATAAAACTGTCGAACAAGAGCCTTGTATGCCACTTCTTTCGTGGATGAGTTCCATTTCCTTAAGATTCTTCCTATGGATCTGAGTCTAGCATCTGCTTCCCCTTCAATTTTTTTATGTGGCCGCTCCACTTCAGGTCGCTCTGGATAGTTACTCCAAGATATTTTACTGTAGATATTGTTTCCAACAGTTTACGACCACTAGCGTATCTGTACAGTAGTGGATTTCTTTTTCTATGTGTGCGCAATCTCTTACTTTCCTTTACGTCAACTGCCGGAGTTTACACCACTCGTCAATCCTGCATAGGTCATTCTGCAAATCGATACTCTCTTCTGGCGTTGCGATTTTCTTACAGACATCTGCGAACAATCTTAAAAAGCTTCCCACGCTTTCTACGACATCATTTATTTACGCGTACGTTGTAAACAGCAACGGTCTACTCCGGAAATTACTTTTAGATCTTTCGATTTTGTTTCGTTAAGAGCGAAATGTTGCATTCTGTCTCCAAGGAAGTCATTAATCCAGTCGAAATCTGGTCATATGTTATTTCACCAAACGGCAGTACGGGACGGTGTCAAATGCCTTCCTGAAGTCAAGGAACCTGAGCGCCGTTGTCTTAACCGTCATGGATCCGATGGAGTCAACGAGCGAGCAGAGTTTCGCAAGGTCTCTGTTTGCGGAATCCATGTTGATGTTTAGAAGGACTTTTCGTTCTCCAAAAACGACATAATTCTTGAGCATAAAATATGTTACATAATTCTGCAATAGACTGATGTCGAATATATAGGGCTATTATTACGCACATCTGTCCCACCCTTCTTGAAAACGGGGATGACTTGCTCTTTTTCCAGTGGCTAGGTACCCTTCGTTGCTCCAGCGAACTATGGTAAACTCCTACTAGAAGGGGAGAAAGTTCTTTCGCACCATATTTGTAAAATCTTACAGGTACTCTGCATGATAAAAAGTATCCGGACACCACTAAAAACATACGTTTTTCATATTAGGTGCATTGTGCTGCCATCTACTCCCAGGTACTCCATATCAGCGACCTCAGTAGTCATTAGACATCGCGAGAGAGCAGAATGGGGCACTCCACGGAACTCACGGACTTCGAACGTGGTCAGGTGATTGGGTGTCACTTGTGGCATACGTCTGTACGCGAGATTTCCACAGTCCTAAACATCCCTAGGTTCACTGTTTCCGATGTGATAGTGAAGTGGAATCGCGAAGGGACACGCACAGCACAAAAGCGTACTGGCCGACCTCGTCTGTTGACTGGCAGAGACCGCCGACAGTTGAAGAGAGCCGTAAAGTGTAATAGTCAGAGATCTATCCAGACCATCACACAAGAATTCCAAACTGCATCAGGATCCACTGCAATTGCTATGACAGACGGGAGGTGAGAAAACTTGGGTTTCATGGTCGAGCGGTTGCACATAAGCCACTCATTACGCCGGTAAATGCCCAACGATGCCTCGCGTGTTGTAAGAGACGATTGAACAGTGGAAAAACGTTGTGTGGAGTGACGAATCACAGTACACAATGTGGCGATCCGATGGCATGGTGTGGATATGGCGAATTCCTGGTGAACGGCATGTGCCAGCGTGTGTAGCGCCAACAGTAAAATTCGGAGGCGGTGGTGTTATGGTGTGGTCGTGTTTTTCATGGAGGGGGCTTTCATCCCTCGTTGTTTTGCGTAGCACCATCATACCACAGGCCTACATTGATCTTTTACGACCTTCTTGCTTCCCACTGTTGAAGAGCAATTCGGAGATTGCGATTCTATATTTCAACACAATCGGGCACCTGTTCATAATGCACGGGCTGTGGCGGAGTGGTTATACGACAACAGTATCCCTGTAATGGACGGGCCTGTACAGAGTTCTGACCTGAATCCTATGGAACATCTTCGGGATGTTTTGAAACGCTGACTTAATGCCAGGCCCCACCGACCGACATCGATGCCTCACCTCAGTTCAGCACTCCGTGAAGAAAGGTCTGCCATTCCCGAAGAAATGTTCCAGCACCTGATTGAACGTATGCCTGCGAGAGTGGAAGCTGTCATCAAGGCATTACCGATGGACAGCGTCAAGAACTTGTAAGTCATTTTCAGCCAGATGTCTGGATACTTTTGATCACAAGGTGTATCTCGTCCTGATTCCTTTCCGCCACTGAGAGACTGTAGTTGCTTTTGAACTCCGCGATCGGTTATCTCAGTATCTGACATTTCGACGTTCGTACGATGATGCAAAGGAGGGGGCGAATTACTGTCTTCTGTGATGGAGCAACGTCGGAAGACTGAATTCAGTATTTTGGTCTTCTTTCTGTTGTGATGTAATACACGGTGGTCAACCGCAGACTGGTTTTCGGTAGAAAAAAGGAAAAGTAATCCTTTAAAATTCTTTGAAATCACATAATTAACGGAATCATCGAGTAAAACTAAAGTGATATCAGGTGTTCCCCAGGGAAGCGACCTGGGACCTCTGCTGTTCCTGATCTATATAAATGACCTGTGTGACAATCTGAGCAGTTCTCTTAGGTTGTTCGCAGATGATGCTGTAATTTACCATCTAGTAAGGTCATCCGAAGACCAGTATCAGTTGCAAAGCGATTTAGAAAAGACTGCTGTATGGTGTGGCAGGTGGCAGTTGACGCTAAATAACGAAAAGTGTGAGGTGATCCACATGAGTTCCAAAAGAAATCGGTTGAAATTCGGTTACTCGACAAATAGTACAATTCTCAAGGCTGTCAATTCAACTAAGTGCCTGGGTATTAAAATTACGAACAACTTCAGTTGGAAAGACCACATAGATAATATCGTGGGGAAGGCGAGCCAAAGGTTGCGTTTCATTGGCAGGACACTTAGAAGATAAAACAAGTCCACTAAAGAGACAGCTTACACTACACTCGTTCGTCCTCTGTTAGAATATTGCTGCGCGGTGTGGGACCCTTACCAGGTGGGATTGACGGAGGACATCGAAAGGGTGCAAAAAATGACAGCTCGTTTTGTATTATCACGTAATAGGGGAGAGAGTGTGGCAGATATGATACGCGAATTGGGATGGAAGTCATTACAGCAAAGACGTTTTTCGTCGCGGCGAAATCTTTTTACGAAATTTCAGTCACCAACTTTCTCTTCCGAATGCGAAAATATTTTGTTGAGCCCAACCTACATAGGTAAGAATGGTCATCAAAATAAAATACGAGAAATCAGAGCTCGAACAGAAAGGTCTAGGTGTTAGTTTTCCCCGCGCGCTGTTGGGGAGTGGAATGGTAGAGAGATAGTATGCTTGTGGTTCGATGAACCTTCTGCCAAGCACTTAAATGTGAATTGAAGAGTAGTCATGTAGATGTAGAATCACTCCTTCTACGCGTTATATCAGGAACTTATTTCAGTGGCAAGCAGGCCTTATGATTCTGTCACGTGGCCTGCATAGATTCAACATGGAGCCTCAAATCTCACAGTTGCACTGGAACCATCAAAAAATCTTCGCGTGTCAATATTGTCGTAATGTAGATAGTGTTCGATGATACTTGTAATTGAACGGTATAACGTGTTCGAAAGCTTACACTACTTTGTCATGGAAATGTGTATTACCTCAGTCGCTTCTCACAGTTATTGTGGTAGGAATATGGTAATGGACTTTCTCGTTCCATTGTACAATTGCTGGTTTGCATTATTCAGTACGAGCCTCTTTGACATCAAGTGATCTTTAGAGAAGAGGATAATCTGTCGCAACAGTGAAAGTGGAACCATTCCTCCCGTTCTCACAAATATTTCCGGGTATTTATCCTCAGCTTTCTGGAAGATTCCAAAACTGCAACTCACCACCCTCACCACACGTTCCCAATCTGGTCTCTTATTGTCCTACTAGCCGCCTATCGTATGACCGAAAGGAATAGAAATTTCTGCACCTGCCCACTCTGCCCGCATTGCACGGTGAGTAAGAAACGCACAACAAAAGTAAAAGGAAAATAATAGAGTGATATCACTGTGTCAACACTTCTGTCACTTGTTGACTGAAAACTTTTAATTCAAAAGTTTTCATGCGCTGCAGTACATATCAGCTTGTAAAACAGTCGTCGCTTAAGTGTTTTCTCTCTTTTGTGACTGTGATAGGTCGGAGTCCTATCATTTGTGATCTCTTTAACTTTAATGAATAATAAACGGAAGAAAGACTCACGATTGTTTCGTAAGAAGACGCGTGGCCGCTGTGGCTGAGCTCTTCTAGGAGCTTTAGCCCGGAACCACGGGGGTACTACGGTCGCAGGTTAGAATCCTGCCTCGGGTATGGATGCGTGTGATGTTAGGTTAGCTAGGTATAAGGAGTTCTAAGTCTAGGGGACTGATGACCTCAGATGTTAAGTCCCATAGTGTTTGGAGCCATTTTTTAGCCTAAACAATTCGCTGTGGACTGTTCGCAGGACGCAGCCCCGTGTTTTCGCACCTGTCTGACACCATCAATGGGCTCACCACTGTGCGCTCCTCACGCATCCAGGAGGTCGTCAAGCGAGAATTCGACGCCCACCAGGTAAGCACTTCAGCTGCAAATGCGACTATGGGGACCGAACACGTATAAAAGCTTTAAGCTTTTTATCCCTATATTACCGCTAAAAGTAATTTATAGTTTTATGCAGAGACTGTGAACTTCATGGCCAAGGGATTTGGCTGTGTACACTTTGTTACTGACACTCGCAAATAATGCAATAGGCACAACCTTCTGGAGAAGGACAGTAAGTGCCTGAAACAGGTAAAGAAATTGAAATTTCCTGGCAGATTAAAACTGTGTGCCGGGCCGAGACTCGAACTCGGGACCTTTTCAAAGGTCCTTTGCCAGGAAGTTTCAAATCAGCACACACTCCGCAGCAGAGTAAAAATCTCATTCAGGCAAAGATATTAAATTTCTTTTAAGAAACTGCTTGCTTATTGTTTCATTATAATAATCTGTGAATAATCAACGATTGTCCTTGAAGATTAAAACCCTTCCCCAGATCGAGACTCGAACTCGGAACCTTGCAATATGCAGGCAATGTTGTCAGTGGCTGAACTGTTCAGGCACTTCCGACCAGATTTCACGCTGTACATAAGCTCTGTCGGTGGATGACCTTTTCACTATGGGACCAAGGACAATTGAACGCCGATTGCATAGAGCTGGCAGCAGCAATGTGTATGGATACGGAGAAATTCAAATTACAGCGCATCTCTCACAATTGGCCCTAGAACTGACATGCTCAACTGGTGAGCTAGTAGCGGGAAACGCAGCTACCTGCAGAGTGGCCTAATACTGGTTCGCAGGTTCGTATCCTGCGTCGGGCATGAATGTGTGTGATGTCTTTACGTTAGTTAGGTTTAAGTAGTTCTAAGTTCTAGGGGACTGCTGACCTCACATGTTAAGTCCCACAGTGCTCAGAGCCATTTGAACCATTTTTGAAACAAATACGAGGGGCGTTCAAGAAGTAATGCAACACTTCATTTTCTCTGCCAATTTCTATTGAAAAAACGCTGAATTTGTTGTGGCACTTCGTGAAATATTGAAGTTTCAGCCCCTATAGTGCATGAAGTTCCAATTGTTGGTGGCGCTTTACGTAGCCTTCAAAATGGCGTCTGTAACGGAGGTGCGTCCCAAGCATAGAGCTGTCTCAATTTCTTTTGGCGGAAAACCACAGCATTGAGATATTCATAGGCGCTTGCAGACTGTCAACGGAGGCCTGACAGAGAACAAAAACGCAATGAGTCATTGGGCAAGGCGTCTGTCATCATCGCCATATGGCCGTGCAGACCTGCCCGGTCTCCCGCGTGCAGACCGGTCGTTCACCGTCAAGAACTGTGACTGCTGCACTGTTGGAACGTGCGGACACTCTCATTGGAGGGGACTGACTGATCGTAATCAAATATCTAGTTGCACTACTGGTCGTCTCTGTTGGTAGTGCTGACACACTCGTCCACCACTTAGGGTTCTCAAAGGTGTGTGAGCCCAATGGGGTCTTCACCGCCTAACAGAAGACCGTAAAGAGCAACGAAGGACCACCTGCGTGGATTTTCATGAGCGTTACGGGGTTGAACATCGTCGGGCGATGAAACATGGGTTCATCACTTCGAACCAGAAACAAAATTGGAATCTATTGAGTGGTGCCGTGCTACCTCTCCTCCGCAGAACAGGTTCAAAGCCTCACCCTCAGCCATTAAAGTCATAGCTGCAGTCTACTGGGACTCTGAAGAGGTAAGTCATTCTGTTTGATGTCCTATTTCACGGTGCAACGATCAACTCCGAGTGTACTGCGCTACCCTCAGGAAACTGAAGAAACGACTTCAGCGCCGCACGGGATTAGCCGAGCGGTCTGCATGCGCAGCAGACATGGACTGTGCGGCTAATCCCGGCGGATCCCTCGGGCATGTGTGTGTGTGTGTGTGTGTGTGTGTGTGTGTGTGTGTGTGTGTGTGTTTGTCCTTAGGGTAATTTCGGTTAAGTAGTGTGTAAGCTTAGGGACTGATGACCTTAGCAGTTAAGTCCCATAAGATTTCACACACATTTTTAGCATTTGAAACGACTTCAGCGTGTTCGTCGCTACAAAAATACAAACTAATTTCTCCTTCTGCGTGACAACACAAGGCCTCACACAAGTCTGCGCACCCGAGACGGGCTCACAAAACTTCAGTGGACTGTTCTTACTCATCCACCCTCCATCCCGGATCTCGCACCTTCCGACATCCACCGGTGTCGCCATGCACTACGTGGAAAGCAGTATGTAGATGATGGGGAAGTTATTGATGCAGCAAGACGTTGCCTCTGACGTCGACCGGTAGAGTGCTATCAAGTGCATATACAGACCCAATATGTTGTATCACTTAATGACTGCCCCTCGTACACTCTAAATAAAATAAAAAATAAAATAAAATGACGACGCAACACGAAGGAATTATCCGAATGGGACGGAAATTGGTAGATGTTATGTACAAGTACAGACAAACGAATGATTACAATTTCAGAAAAATGAATGATTAGGTCAACAGAACGAGCTACACAAACTGAGCAAGTCTATAATGCTTAGGTCCACCTCTGGCCCTTGCGCAGGCAGCTATTCTGCTTGGCACTGATAGACAGAGCCGTTGGATGTCCTCTTGAAGGACATGGTGCCAAATTCTGTCCAATTGTCGCGTTATTTAGTCTAAATTACGAGCTCGCTGGAGGGCCCTGCCCATAATGCTCCAAACATTCTCAACTTGGAAATCATCCGGCAGCTTTTCTGATCAAGGTAGGTTGCCAGGCACGAAGACAAGCGGTAGAAACTCTCACCGTCTACGGACGGGCATCATACTGCTGAAAAGTAAACCCAGGAGGACTTGTTATGCAGCGCAACAAGACAGGGCGTAGAATATTGTCGACGTACCGCTGGGCTGTAAGCTTGCCGCAGATGACAACCAAAGGGGTCCTGCTACGAAAAGAAATGCCATCCGTGACCAAAGTTCTGTTTGTTGGGCCGTGTGGAGGGCGACAGTCATGTAGGTATCCCACCGCAGTCCTGGGCGTCTCCAGACACGTCTTCGACCTGGAATCTCACTGACTGGTGTAGAATTGTCTTCAGTGATTTGACCCCCTTCGAACTGAGCCCTGATGACCAGCAAAGTCTTCCCACAAACATCTCACAAACTTTACGTCATGATGTTTTCTACATGGTTGTAACTGCACCAAGAAGTGTACTACGTCTGTCAGAACAGACTAACCATTTTGCATCCACTCTTCAGCCCCTGCGCATCTGCTGCCTATGGGTAAATAAGCATTAATGGCTTTGCTCTTGCCACATGTGCTTGGAGATACAGCCCAGCCTAAAAATATTTGGCTTGTAACAGGTATAATTTTTAGTCTGCAAATGATGTAATGGTTTTCAGCACACAATCCTCAGCCACTTATAGAAATATTTGCACTTATACGCGTTACACACTGTCGGTCTATACAAAAACAAAAGCGCAAAGAAATACACAAAGAGGCTATGAAAAAATAAATCTGCAGAAACAAGGAAAAAACATGCCAAATTTAAACGTGTGCAAATTCGCGAAGATGACTTCTTTAGAAGCTCGAAATTTATAGCGGACTTCAACGCGAGATGCTTATAATAGTTTCCACATCGAAACTTTGTCTCGAAACCTTGCAGAAAGTCCAAAGAGATTCCGGTCGTGTGTAAAATATGCTGGCGGCAAGATATAATCAAGGTTTTTGACGCTGTATCACACAAGCGGCTTATAGTGAAATTGCGTGCTTGTGCAATATCTTCTCACTTATGTGACTGGATTCGTGATTTTCTGTCAGAGACGTCACAGTCGGTCGTAAATGACAGAAAGTCAACGAGTAAAATAGAAGTGATTTCTGGCGTTCCCAAAGGTACTGTTATGGGTCCTCTGCAGTCCGTTATCTATATAAAGGATTTAGGAGACAATCTGAGCAGCCGCCTTAGGTTGTTTGCAGATGATACTGTCATCAGAAGATGAAATGCAATTGCAGAAAGATTTAGATAAGATACTTGTATGATGCGAAAATTGGCAATTAATCCTAAATAATGAAGTGTGTGAGGTCATCCACACTAGTGTTCAATGGAAACCGTTAAACATCTTCTACAAGATAAATCAGTCAAATTTAAAGGCCTTTAATTCAACTAAATAACTAGGAGTTACAATTACTAACAACTGGAAAGATCACATAGAAAATGTTGTAGGGAAGGCCGACCAAAGATTGTTTTTTTATTGGAAGATCACTTAGAAGATGCAACGGACCTACTGCCTATACTACCCTTGGACGTCCTCTGTTGGAAGTTTTGTTCCGCCGTGTGGCATCTTTACGAGATAGGATTAACGGAGTACATGCAAAACGTTCAAAGAAGGGCAGCACGTTTTATATTACCGAGAAATGGGGGAGAGAGTGTCATTGAAATTATACAGGATCTGGGGTGGACGTAATTAAAACAAAGGCGTTTCTCGTTATGGCGGGATCTTCTCACGAAGTTTCATTCACCAACTTTCTCCTCTGAATCCGAAAATAATTTATTGACACCGACCTGCATATGGAGAAACGATCATCAGAATAAGACAAGGGAAATCAGACCTCTCACGGAAAGATGAAGGTGTTCGTTTTTTAAGCGCGCTGTTCGAGAGTGGAGTGAGAATTGTTGTGCTGGTGGTCCGATGAACCTTCTACCAGGCACTTAAGTGGTATTTCAGAGCAGCTATGCAGATGTAGATGTAGATGGTATTTCACCCTTGCAAAAATAGCAGCATCCAGTTAATATTTTTCTCATCATTGAATAATTTGCTTATTTTAAACAGTATAACTGTCCGCCGTCCACATTCTATTGACTGCTTCCACCCTTCTCCCCCATTTTTTGCCTGTTCATCATATACACCAATTATTTTGTAAATATAACACAGTAATCTGTACCAATACTCATTTGCATACCATTTTTGACCCGTACATTCTTGTTCCTTTAATATTTGAGTGCAGAGTAATGAAAGATGTCTTCGTTCATAGTTCCTTTGTGACTTCCATAATGTTTGTGTTTTTGTATAGATATAGATTCAGTGTTAAAAGGTCACACATCTGTAGAAAATCAATATTTGTACAGGTATAAACTCTCACTGCTGTTGTGTTATCTGTTTAGTCTATGTTGTCTGAGGGTGGCCTATAAAGTCGAAAGCCAGTTCATAACGAATTTAAAAAAAAGTTTGTGGGAGATCAATACAGTGTACTTCAGGTTTTAATATGTCGATGATGCTCCAAATACCGACGGAATAATCCATAAATACATTGTAATTTTATGGGCTCCTGACAGTAAATGTTCAAAATACATCATATAAATCTTGTATACGTAAGTTATACATCTGTGATGCATCCGGCACGTCAGTGCCAGTATTTCCATATTTTTGAAAGAAAGAAGATTGTTGTTCTAGCTTATAAGTAAGAAGTGTGGGGAAATTTCAGATTACAGGATTAAAGGTCTGGAGTAATTCTGAAGATCGGAGAAAGACAAACGCATGCAATCTGAAATAAAACAATATCTATTTAAATTTTGTGATGTTAAAACTACCTTCAGATTGCGGACACACAATAATCTTGTAACTGACAAAATGGCTGTAAGCACTATGGGACTTAACATGTGAGGTCACCAGTCCCCTAGACTTAGAACTATTTAAACCTAACTAACCTAAGGACATCACACACACCCATGCCAGAGTCAGGATTAGAACCTGCGACCGTAGCAGCGGCACAGTTCAGGACGAAAGCGCCTAGAACCGCTCGGTCACAGCGGCCGTCTTGTAACTGACGAATATGAATGATACAGTAAATGATATTTCGCACACTGTCATCGCACTTCATAATACCACATGCTGCGGAAGTCAGTTACGAAATTATTGAATGTTCCTGGTAACTCTACAGCCTTATTAATTCTTTTTGTTGCACTGCTGGGTTATTTAGAAACTGAAGGTGAAATAATGGCAAATGAAATAAAATACTGTGATGGAAACAACAAGATGGACCTCATAGTGTTAATTACAAGCGTGGCGTCTTGGAAGGATACACCAGTTTGCGTCTGGAACGTTTTTGCGACATAGTGTTTCCGAGAAAAAATGGTTGCTGTCTCTCTTCAAGCGAGGCGAAAAAGAGGTTTTTGATCGCGTGGTAATAGACGGCGGCCTTCGTGGCGTGCGCAGCAGCGGACAGAAAGCAGGCTGTTTCTCGAGACAGAGAGGTATTTCGTGGCGAGAACGTACCGCTTCGAACCGGTACGATCCAACGGGTTCCGGTAAGAATGGGAGTCGGCCGCTCGACTCCGTGCGAGCCGCCGGTGCACCGCACACCTGGACTCGCGCTGGGCTAGCGTGGCTGTTCTGCGTGTGGGGGAGGGCTGGGGACGCGGCGTACTCGTTACCTGCAGCTGCGATAAGGCGTGCGCGCTGCCGGGAGCTGCGCGGTTGCTGCCCCGACCTGGCCCACGTGGCTGGTGGCAGCGCGGCCGCTACACCCGTTGTAAAAGGACTCTCGCGATTCAGCAGCTGACTGCGAGCGAAATGCCGTGCATCGAACACTGTGCTTCCGCCAGCGCTCCGTAAACGATACGTGCCTCTCACGGCAGCTGGGACTGCGCCTACTCGTCACCACCAGTTTCGTCCAAATTTATAGTACCGGGTGATCAAAAACTCAGTATAAATTTGAAAACTTAATAAACCACGAAATAATGTATAGAGAGGTAAAAATTGACGCACATGCTTGGAATGGCATGGGGTTTTATTAGAACCAAAAAAGAAAAGTATTTCTACACGCGTGAAAGATCTCATGCGCGCGTCGTTTCGTGATGATCGTGTGGTCAGCCGCCACTTTCGTCATGCTTGGCCTCCCAGGTCCCCAGACCTCAGTCCGTGCGATTATTGGCTTTGGGTTACCTGAAGTCTCAAGTGTATCGTTATCGACCGACATCTCTAGGGATGCTGAAAGACAACATCCGACGCCAATGCCTCACCACAACTCCGGACATGCTTTACAGTGCTGTTCACAACATTATTCCTCGACTACAGCTATTGTTGAGGAATGATGGTGGACATCTTGAGCATTTCCTGTAAAGAACATCATCTTTGCTTTGTCTTTGTTATGCTAATTATTGCTATTCTGATCAGATGAAGCTCCATCGGTCGGACATTTGTTCAACTTTTGTATTTTTTTCGTTCTAATAAAACCCCATGTCATTCCAAGCATGTGTGTCAATTTCTACCTCTCTATCTACATTATTCCGTGATTTATTCAATTTTCAAATTTATACTGCCTTTTTGATCACCCGGTATATGCAGTGCTTGGCCAGAAATGAAAACGACAGGAGTGAGAGCTCCAGATGGCCAAGCGATTAGAAAAAATAGCAATTACAATGCAGGTCGGGCGAGGCGTAGCGGTTAGTGTAGCGGCAAGAGCCAAAATGGTAATGCAAGGTTCCTAGGGTCGAGTCCGTATGCGGAAAACATTTTTAACATTACCTACACTGCAAATAAAGCGAAATAGGGCTCAATATATTGTACTTAACCATAATTTAATAAAAGGCTGGCTCTGAGCACTATGGGACTTAACTTCTGAGGTCATCAATCCCCTAGAACTTAGAACTACTTAAACCTAACGACATCACACACATCCATGCCCGAGGCAGGATTCGAATCTGCGACCGTAGCGGTCGCGCGGTTCCGGACTGTAACGCCTACAGCCGCTCGGCCACCCTGGCCGGCTTCATAAAAGACATGAAAAGGAAGAGCAAAAGAAAATCCGCGATTGCAAAGAAATTTTCAAGGCATACAGAATTAGATACTTTTATTATTTTACGGTCGATTATTTACACCTCCTAGAATGACATTCATCGTAAAAGCAACGGAAGCAGAAATTTTCTCGGCGGCTTGCACTCGCTACATACACCAAATTTTTATAATTATTTGGTTGTTTTAAAGTTTCTAGTAGGAAAACAGACGTGGTATACATTCATAAAATGTTATCTCCTATGTCTCCAGTTTGTTAGCAAACCACGCATAACACTGATCCAAGCCCGAGATGAGACCAAGAGAATACGAAACCCTGTGCGCTTTAATTACAATAACTTCTTGGACCTTCTTGGAGAGTTATTTGCAGAGACCTCGGGACGCTGTAACTACAATCCATTCACGAAAAACTGTTATCGAAAATTTTCACTGCCTTTCTTTTCACGCCTTTTAAGAATGTATCAATAAATATAACAACCGTTCGCTCGAGGAAAGATCCGCATCCAAAGACTGGAAAGTTGCACAGGTCACACCAATACTCAAGAAAGATAGTAGTAGTAATCCACTAAATTACAGGCCCATATCGTGAAGGTCGATATGCAGCGGATTTTAGAACATATATTGTGTTCGATCATTATGAATAACCTCGAAGGAAACGGTCTATCCACACACAGTCAACATGACTTTAGAAAACATCGTTCCTGTGAAACTCAACTAGCTCTTTATTCACATGAAGTGCTGAGTGCTATTGACAAGAGATTTCAGATCGATTCCGTATTCCTGGATTTCCGGAAGGTTTTTGACATTCTACCACTTAAGCGGCTCGTAGTAAAATTGCGTGCTTATGGAATATCGTCTCAGTTATGTGACTGGATTTGCGATTTCCTGTCAGAGAGGTCACAGTTCGTAATAATTGACGGAAAGTCATCGATAAAACAGAAGAACCTTCAGGCGTTCCACATGGTAGTGTTATAGGCCCTTTGCTGTTCCTTATCTATATAAACGATTTGGGAGGCAATCTGAGCAGCCGTCTTCGGTTGTTTGCAGATGACACTGTCGTTTATCGACTAATAAAGTTGTCAGAAGATCAAAAACTGCAAAACGATTTGGAAAAAATATCTGAATGGTACGAAAAGTGACAGTTGACCCTAAATAACGAAGTTTGTGAGGTCGTCCACATGAGTGCTAAAAGGAACTCGTTAAACTTCGGTTACACGACAAATCAGTCTAATCTGAAAGCCGTAAATTCAACTAAATACCTATGTATTACAATTGTTGTGGTTGGCAGGAGAGCCAACACCGTGTTACTAGAGGAGGCCGAAAGGCACGCGATTTAGCTCACGCAGGCTGGCGTGAGGTCTGGAACAGGACAAGGAAATTAGAAAAACGGTCGTAGCTGGTGGAATACTTAACTTTAATCCATTAATGACGGACGTCGTTCTTGACGGTACATGATTTACAATATCAATAGTAACTGATAATGGCGCCTTGCTAGGTCGTAGCAAGTAACGTAGCTGAAGGCTATGCCAACTATCGTCCGGCAAGTGAGAGCGTAGAAGTCAGTGAACCATCGCTAGCAAAGTCGGCTGTACAACTGGGCTGAGTGCTAGGGAGTCTCTCTAGACCTGCCGTGTGGCGGCGCTCGGTCTGCAATCATTGATAGTGGCGACACGCGGGTCCGACGTATACTAACGGACCGCGGCCGATTTAAAGGCTACCACCTAGCAAGTGTGGTGTTTGGCGGTGACACCACAACAATTACGAACAACTTAAATTGAAGGAAGACATAGAAAATGTTGTGGGGACGGCTAACCAAAGACTGCGTTTTATTGGCAGGACACTTAGAAAATGTAACAGACCTACTGAGGAGACCGCCTACACTACGCTTGTCCGTCCTCTTTTAAAATACTGTTGCGCGGTGTGGGATCCTTGCCATATAGAACCGACGGAGTACATCGAAAAAGTTCGAAGAAAGGCAGCAAGTTTTGTATTATCGCGAAATATGGGAAAGAGTGTCACAGACAAGATACAGGATTTGGGCTGGAAATCATTAAAAGAAAGGCGTTTTTCGTTGCCACGGAATCCTCTCACGAGATTCCAATCACCAACTTTCTCCTCCGAATGCGAAAATATTTTGTTGTCACCGACCTACATAGGGCGGAACGATCACCAAGATAAAATAAGGGAAATCAGAGCTCGTACGGAAAGATGTAGGTGTTCATTCTTTCCGCGCGCTATACGAGATTGGAATAATAGAGAATTGTGAAGGTGGTTCGATGAACCCTCTGCCAGGCACTTAAATGTGATTTGCAGAGTATCCATTTAGATGTAGATGTAGATATTATTTTGAGCATTGTTTCGGTTTATTTGCAGTGTAAGTAAAATAAAAATTGAAAATAAAAAGAATTCCTGCACAAGGACTCAATCCCATGACATTTATTCCATCTCTTCCCACTGCGTTGCACCAACTGCTGCTTCGAAACAACACCAACATAAATGGCTCATGGCATGGTTGAAACCCGCCAAAGATGCTATTTTTTGTAAACGTTTGTCCATCTGTAGCTCCCACTGCTGTCACTTTCACGTGTGGCCAGTCCTGCATATAACATAAATTGGGATGAAATCGATTATGACGAGTAGGCACTGTCACCTTAGCTAAACCCATTCTTGAAGACAGTATAATTATGTCGGTCGAGAAGGGACAAGGCCATTTCCATCTACATCTACACACGTACTCTGCTACAGAGTGTCGCAGAAGGTGCTTTTTTTTACCCATACATTAATGGAGAACCTGGTAGAGGCAGACACTGCGGGAAAAACAATTTGTGTTCTGGAGAAATGGCGGAACACCCGAATCAATACTGACCCCTACGACCTAACTTATCACCATTAATGAAATTGCGCAAAATGTGTAAAAACAAAACTAAGTTCCATTATTCTAGTCCTAGTTTTACTAATGATATTACTCTTCACTGCAGACTTTTGCAGGATATCTTTCACAATGTTCGCTGTACAGTTTGCAGTCGCAGTTTTCATTCACCTGGTGAAATCGCTTGTTCTGGCAGAACTTATAGCGAAGACAATGTGTTTGTTTCGTGTTACAAGATGTCGGCGTTTGTAGTTTGCCTGTTTCCATTCTTCCGTCATTGTGGCGTGGTTGCTTCGGCACCCGGAAGACCACGCTTTCACGACTGGCTTACGTCATAACGAAAGGAACCTTCTTCATAGAAGACATCAGCATGCGTACGACAAACTCCAAGGCCTGTGAAAGTTACGACTTATCTTAGAATACAGATTTAAGAAGGAACATCTACGTTCGTAGCATTTGCATATTTAGAGGAAGCCTTTGAGAACGTAAACTGAATTGTAATCTTTGGAATTTGAGGGTAGCTGGTATAAAATATAGAGAGCGAAGGTTTATTTATAGCTTGTACAGGAAACAGACGGCAATTCTAAGAGTCGAAGAACGTAGAAGGAAAGCAGCGGTTGAGTAGAGAGTGAGACAGGCTCATAACGCATTCCCGATATTATACCATCTAAGAGGAACATTAACGAAAGTAAAACAAGGGTAATATAGTGTAGTCGAATTAAATCAGGTGATGATCAGGAAATTACAACATGAAATGACACACTAAAAGTAGTAAATAAGTTTTGTTATCTGGGCAGCAAAATAACTGATGGTGGTCAAAGTTCGGAAGATACAGAATGCAGACTGGCAACAACACGAAAATCATTCCTAAAAAAAAAAAAAGTTTTGCTAACAATATAACTGTAAGTGCTAGGAAGCCTTTTCAGGAGGTATTTGTTGGAGTGTAGACTGCTACAAAAGTGAAACGTTAACAACAGGCAATTCAGAAAAGAAGGTGGCAGAAGCTTTTGAAATGTCGTGCAAGGGAAGAATGCTGAAGATTAGATGGGGAGATAGAATTATAAATCTGAAGACACTCAATCGACTGGAGAAAAAACAAATTTATGGCAAAACTCGACTAAAAGAAGGGATCGCTTGACAGGATACAACCTGAGAGTTCAAGGGATGGTCAATAAGGTAATGGAGGGAAGTGTGGGTGGCAAACATTCTAGAGGCAGAAAAAGGTAAGAAATCAGTAAACAGTTTTAAATGTCTAGTTAGGCGGAGATGAAGAGGCTGGTGCAAGATAAACTAGCATGGAGTTTTTGTTGTCCTGAGACTGGTTTGATGCAGCGCTCCATGCTACCCCATCCTATGCAAGCTTCTTCGTCTACCGGTACCTACTGCAACCTACATCCTTCTGAATCTGCTTATTGTATTCATCTCTTGGTCTCCCTCTACGATTTTTACCCTCCACGCTGCCCTCCAATACTAAATTGTTGATCCCTTGATGCCTCAGAACATGTCCTACCAACCGATCCCTTCTTTTGGTCAAGTTGTGCCACAAACTTCTCTTCTCCCCAATCCTATTCAATACTTCCTCATTAGTTATTTGATCTACCCATCTAATCTTCAGCATTATTCTGTAGCACCACATTTCGAAAGCTATTCTCTTCTTGTCCAAACTATTTATCGTCCATGTTTCACTTCCATACATGGTTACACTCCATACAAATACTTTCAGAAAAGACTTCCTGACACTTAAATCTATACTCAATGTTAACAAATTTCTCTTCTTCAGAAACGCTTTCCTTGCCATTGCCAGTCTACATTTTATATCCTCTCTACTTCGACCACCATCACTTATTTTGCTCCCTAACAGCAAAACTCCTTTACTACTTTAAGTGTCTCATTTCCTAATCTAATTCCCTCAGCATCACCCGACTTAATTCTACTACATTCCATTATCCTTGTTTAGCATGGAGAGCTGCGGTAAATCAGTCTTCGGACGGAAGACGACGACTTCGATAATAACAACTACAGCAACATTAACATTCTTCCCATTACATTCATGGATAGAGCTTAGGGTGAATAACTGACTCTACGTGTCTGTGCGAACAGTTATTGACCTATTTTTATTTGCTCGATCTCTATGGGATAGGTAGGTGTGGGTGGTCTGCACTGTAAGAATATCTTGAAATTTCCTAACCAGGTTCTCACGAGGTTTACTTTCTATGACTGTCTGCCAAATAAGATTCCTCAGCATTTCAACGTTTCCAGACAGTCGAACAAGCCTGTGACCATTGGCAATCGATGTTCCCGGCTGGTCCCAGCTGAGCAGTATTCGAGTAGATAAATGTAGACAAAGTGCAGCTTCATAGTACTAAAGCAAAGAATCGTAGCCTGCCATTTGGTTTAAACAGGGTGTTTCAGAATTGCATTTTAAAAATCTAAAATGCGTACCTTACGAATGACGAGCACTTTTTCGCCTTGGCTTCCGTGAAACACACCTCTTCTACTGAACAAGTGCTCATAGTTCGTAAGGTACGCATTTTAGAGCTCATGTTTACTGGACTTTTTTTCTTGTTTTGCTCCATACTACCTCCTCCCATCACAACATCGGGGATGAACAACTGCTCATAGCTATTAAGGTATGCATTTTGGAGTAAATATTTACTGGGCGTTTTTTCTTGTTTTGGTGCATGGTGCATGGTACAAATTCTCTACGCAACAGTTGGAAACTGCAGAGTTATAACAGTGGCAGGGACGTAAAGTAAGTCTACTAAAGCTCTTGTGCTGAGAAAATAATAGAGAAGAAAGAAACCATCGAGGCAGGCTTTCGAAACTCCTGGCTACTAATCAAACCAAGCACTTCCACAAAGTGCAGACTTTTATCTAACAAGGAAAACCTCGCACACGGAAAAAAAGAAAAGAAAAAGGAATTGCGAACCATCACACAAACACGAATAAAAATGTCACAGTCATGGTCTGTTTCTTGGACAAACTGTAAAGAGTAGAGCTGTGTCATTGCGTGTGTCCCGATAGAGCGGTTTGCTGAACAAAAGTTCCTAATGCCCAGACTTTTGTCCGCTAGTAACATCATTATGAAAGTTGCACTGGTTCGCAGTCTTTGTTGCAGGAATGAGGAAAGAACTCGAATGTAGTACTGCTGAAGGAATGCAGGCGCTTTTCAGTGAACTGGCTGAGAGGAATTCTGGAGAGTCTAAACCATTGTCGTTGTGTTAGATTAACATCCTTCCATGGATATGAGATGTCCATTAATCACAGGAAAAAATCCTTCGTTATAATATCGAAACCATCCGATAAAAATATTACCGCCATGTTTCTGATTCTTTTAGCAGATCGATCACGTCTTCTTCTTCAAGTGCCAGTTTTGAGGACATCAGTTGCTAAGCTTTCTTACCTCATTTGTTGTTTCCATTTTAGGAGTTGTTTAGCGTTCTTCAGTGAGTAGACATTTCAAAAACTTGAAACTGTTTAATGGAGGCAATTTTTAACATCCAAGTTTCAAATGGTTCAAATGGCTCTAAGCACTATGGGACTTAACAGCTGTGGTCATCAGTCCCCTAGAACTTTTAGAACTACTTAAACCTAACTAACCTAAGGACATCACACACATCCATGCCCGAGGCTGGATTCGAACCTACGACCGTAGCAGTCGCGCGGTTCCGGACTGCGCGCCTAGAACCGCGAGACCACCGCGGCCGGCAATCCAAGTTTATTTACCTTATCAAAGTACCTATAAACAGAGGTATTTACTGTTTGTTGTCTTCGTTTGAGACTACTTTCACATTCTGTTGGTAGTTTGATCAGACTGCTTTAGTTCGTCCCCTCCTTATTAGGCCTGCTTGAAACTTTCAAAAAATTGTGCACTCCCTGTACCTAGAAGAACTAATACTCTTGATTATTTAGCCATTCGTACCTCGTAACAACGTCTTAAGGCCATGAACTGTGACGTTAACATCAGTGGACATTTATTCCAGTGATTTCCATAAGCAAGCATTATGTGTTTATCACTAACTACGCGTATTATGCCACTGGAATGAGCTAAGTATCAAGAAAAAAGAACAGTTTCCGATCTCCCTTTCCACCAGGGATCTTCGAAATAGATTCATATTTATGTCGGTAGAAAAATTTTTACCTTTTGCTTAAGTTCGTGTTGCATCTTCCTATAATATATAATTCATTGCAATGAGCACAGTGGGGCGTGCTTTCTTTCAGTTGTGTCTTGTATTCGATTTATGTTATGTTTGTTGATAATGGGGAAACTTTTCTTGCATAAAACTGTAAATGAATTCTGTCAATGAAAAATATGTATAACAAGTAATTTACATAGACGAATACTTGCTAGTCACTTTACGAAATCTATTTCCTCACGCTAATCACTTTACGAAATCTACTTTGCCAACTATGTTGACTGATTTTTACGGGACAATCTTTCTGGTTGATTGGTTAATGTTTTTAAAAACTTCTCACTTGAATTAAAGAATTACGAAGTATGGATCCTGTTTATTTCTTCGACAATCATTGCGTAAGACGACCATAACAATTGCTATTCACTGAAAAGTTACCCTCGCCGACAGTATGTAGTTACCATCTATTAGCGCCGGGTAACCTCAGTAATTATATAATGATGGCATCGATCGAAATGCGCCACTGATTTCTAGGAGCGCTCTAACTGTCACGAACGACTAACACGTCTTTCAATTATTGTGTGTCAGTTCCGCGCGCTGAGCGCCGGTTTCAGATCCCCCAGAGACATCTAGTGGTGAAGCAATAAACTGAATCGGGCGTTTGAGCAGCGGGAGGGGGTATGCAGGAGGCGCCCTCCACTGTTTCGCTCGCAGTGCTGTTTCCGTCAGGCAGCGACGTCTTGTACCTTTCCGCCCATACAAACCGGTATTTTTTCGGGCGAAGTGGTGGTATAGGAAGAGTATTCGCTTTTTTCCTTTAACCGCTTCGTGCCTACTTCATTAGTGTCATCCTCTTATGTGACGCTTCGGGCCAAAGTTGCACGCAATTTCACGAGGACCCAAAACTATTTCTTGCCAGAAGCATTTTCCTATGATACATCACATCGACATATATGCACATACACATACACACACACACACACACCAAACATTTGCATTAAATTTAAATGTTTGTCTGCGACAAATCAGAACATTGTCTCAGTATTAACTTGCAAATAGTCCCAGATCACCGGTTCCGAACAATGTTTTCGGGAGGTTTTAATACTGCGTTACCAGGCGTATGCTTGACCCGGGAGTCCCCTGCCAACATTCCCAGTTGCGATTCCCTCTGCCCCACTCGCACACTACTGGAACATTTGACTCTGAAGAACGTCGACTCTTTCATAGGTCGGACCACAAACAGCATCCTCTGCTTCTTGGAGTAATGGAAAAAAGTCCCTTGAAACTAGCGCAAAGAAGTCATTAGGTGCAGTCATGGTTCGTACTTGAAAAGACGGGATATCCAGTATATGGGATAAATGCCTTAAGAAGCTTTCCCTACAAAATTTCTCAATGTGGAGGGAGCTTGACACAGTTTATTAAAAATAGAAAAGTCAACAAAGGGGAGGCATTTGCCTACATACTATCAGTATTTATATACATAATTAAGTTATGAAGAGCAAAACACGCACGTGTGCATACACTGTGCGACCTTGTGTTTTATGGTGAACACGGTGGTCTAGAGCGCATTGGAACTTATCCAGGAACTATCGAATATTCTAGTATTTTTGAAGTGCTTTGAAATTAACGGAAAAACCAGCTGTGCACTATTTCAGCGAGGCAGTAACCAGTTGACAACCATTATTGCTCGTGGCTATTTCTTGTGGATCGGCACCAAGAAATAAAAAAAAAAAAAAACTTACACATTTAACAAAATGAACAATGCACGAAGAAGATGCTTACAGAAATTCATGACCTAAACTCAGTCATGGTTTTTTGTAACCACCTGATGTGTAACACTATTTTCTCCTCACTTTAACTTCACTATAATCACATTCTTGGGACCACATAATGACAGTGAGTACTCCTTAATTTTGCATAACATGACGCGTGTGAAGAGACTCCGCTGATAAGTGACTTCTAGTAGCTCTGAACAGTGTCGTATAGACAGTTTTACCGAATTGGCCTGGGAGCCGCCGTCACCTTAGGAATGTACCCTGCAACACAGCGAGGGTGCGTTCTTCGAAGTGAATCGATTTCAACTGCGAAAAAGATTTCCTCTCGCCACCGCCAAATTTCTCTAAACTGGAGTGTATGAATAATAATCTGGATAGAACATTTGTGTGCACAATATTTCTCTTCCTTTTTTAAGGTTCTTGGTTTTAATAAATAAACATAGTATATTGTAAGTCGATACTGAGTTGTTACAAAAGTGAAATTAAAATCTTATAATCTTGACAGTGCATTGTGACTGAATAATTGCAGAAGCAAGTTGCTCGCAGTGCACTCAGAATGGAGGGTTAGGAGACATACATTGAATAAGAGTGGATTACAGCTTAAATTAAATTGATACCCTTTATTAAAATGGTAAATGCTCAATGTGAAATTTACGTCACAACTTGATTAAACGAAGGGATCGGTTAATCGGTTGACAGCACACATCCAGAGGCGTCAAGGAATTGTCAGTTTGGTACTGGAAGGAAATTTGGGGCTATAATTGTAGAGGGGGACCAAGGGACGAATACAGAAGTGGGTTCAAATGGATGTAGGTTGCCGTAGTCATGCAGATATGAAGAGACTAGCACAGGATGGACTAGGATGGAGAGCTGCTTCAAACATGTCTTTGGACTGCAGACGTGTGCTCTATGTGCTGCTCGATACTATCCTCACGCATGCACATGCGGTATTGCTTTTTCTATGTTGTTTGTTGCACTACGGTCTTTGGCTTGTCCTCGTCAGTCACTAGCGCATAACGAGTACCATCAGCGACAACATTTTAGGGAAATATACATCATTTATTACACAGTTTTCATCAACATTTTAGCCAAAATGTTGATCGAGTGTGGGTATATCGGCGTTACAAGTAAACGTAATGAAAGTTCACTCCAGAAGTTGGCTTACTGGCAACGATAAGCTTTTCTCAGGCTTGCACTTCGCTTGTTTAGAGAAAGTACTGAAACAATTAAAATAGGAGATGCTACAGATGGGTAAGCTTTATGAAAATAATGTAACTTACATCAAGATTTATTGATCATACATTAGTCTTTTCTGTAAACGAAGATACAGACGAATTCAGTTAGTCACGGGAATGGTAGATAATATGCGGGGTTAAGATGTACATTTATTGTGATTCTTGAGTTTCTCCCGGCGTATTTGATAATCAAAATATCCACGGGTGTACTGCCGGTCTATAGTGTCCAACGGGCACAATATTTCGGCGATCAAACATGTCGCCATCATCAGGTGAACTCACGGACTGAGCTCCTGTGAACGCGCCGGCACGGAGATCCGTACGCTATGGCTGCTCAGTGGGAACTGGGTTCGGTGAGTTGCTTATCTATATTAATGTTTCACAGAAGCACCTCAGGGCTTTGCCCGTCTGACTTCCAATATGGCTGTATGGTATTTAGAGGAATAGTTTTAGTTATTTATCTGAATAGTGTTTGCATGTCTGCTTGTTTTGTCTCTAACTGTTATTCCCTAAATTCTCTGTTTATTGTTGAAATGGGACGCTTGTCTGAAGCATCAGGATAATCGGTTCCTAACTGATTTATTAGCTGGTGGGTCGAAGTCGGTGTTTTTTCGTATAGGTTTTCTGATTTTGTTTTAATATAAGTATAGATGGATGGTTCCTCTAATAGGTCCTTAATGTGGATGTTTGGTGTGTAGCGGTCTGCGTCGGCGATGACGCGGAGGATTCTGTTCTGTAGGCTCTGAATTTTTTGTAGATGTACGTCTGCTGCCATGGACCAAACTTCCGACCCATATAAAATACTCGGTAGAATAATTGCCCTGTATAATCTTAGTTTTGTTTTCATGCTGAGTCCTCCACCTTTTAATAGTGGGTACAGTTGAAAGAAAGCGGTGTAGCCTCTACCTCTGGATCTGTTTACCTGCTTTGCAAAGGTTAGGCGTTTATCTAGTTCAAGGCCTAGATATGTGGCTGAGCCACTCCATTCTAATTCCTTTTCGGCTACCAAAATCCGTCTGTTTGGGGGGGGGGGGTCAGTTTCCTCGTAAACATAACGGCTACGGACTTTTCAGGATTAATCTTTATTTTCCAAATCTTGCACCATTTTACGATTTGGTCCAAGTGCTCCTGCAGCTTTTTTACTATGAAATTGAGATTGCTGCTACTCCTGTAAACCGCCGTATCGTCGGCGTACAGCGCTATCTCACCTCCTGCCGACTTTGGCACGTCGTTTGTGTATAACGAGTATAACATGGGGCCAAGAACTGAGCCCTGTGCAACTCCTGCCACAGCGTCCCTGATCGTACTTACATGTTTGCCACACCTGACGCGATACTGCCTCCCCGCCAGAAACGAGTCAATCATGCTGATGATATGTCCTGGAATACCTAACTGGGATAACTTGTATATTAAGCCATCATGCCAGACTTTGTCGAATGCTTTCTCGATATCGAGAAAGACTGCTCCTGTGCTGTGTTTCCGGTCTCTCGCCCTGCATATGTGTTCCACCAGGCGTAGGGCTTGATGGATGGTGCTGTGTTCAGGGCGGAATCCAAACTGCTCAGGGATGATTGTGTTGTTGTCTCGTAGGAATGTGGATAGGGCGCTTAGGATCAGGCACTCCAGTACTTTCCCTAGAAAGCACAGGAGTGAGATGGGTCTATAGTTTTGTGGAAGGATAAGGTTCTTATTGGGTTTTGGTAGGGTTACGACCTGAGCAGTTTTCCAGGCTTTTGGGAAGTAGGTTAGGGAAAGGCACTGGTTGTATAGTGTGGTGAGGTAGGTGATTGCGTTGGGAGGCAGGTGTTTCAGGTATGGGACACGGACCTTGTCAGGACCGGGGGATTTATTATTCCCTAAGCGCTTAATGTAGGCACACACAAGTCGATCGGAAACAGGAGTAAACTGTGTATCTGGCCTTCCTTGCCTCAATTGAGCCACTCGTCCGTTTATTATTTCTTCCTGCCTCTCACTCTCGTCATCTTCGATGACGTGAGTACGGAATTGTGACTCTAACGATGTCGCCAGTAATTCTGCTTTGCCCTCGTCGTCATATACTAGCCCATTTGGACCTCGGAGTGGCCTGTCTACCCTGGGAGTAGCCTTCTGCGCTTTTGTGATTTTCCATACTCGGTTTATGTCTTGTTCTGCGTTCCTAAGTTTCTCTTCCCAGCAGAGGCCTCTGTGCTCTATCAGTCTGGGATTCAAGCCGCCTAAGCAAGCGACGATCTGCAGGATCGCGATAGCGTTGCCAGTCCTTCCTCGCGCGCCGCTTTGCGACTATCAGCTCCCAGATATCAGGGGGCAGGTCCCTGGCGCCAGGCTCGGTGGCTAGCCTGGTGCTCGTCTCTCGAGCACAGGTCTGGAGGACGTTCGTGAAATACTCTACTGCTGTATCCACCTCCCTCTCGTTCCGCATTTGCAGAATGTCCTCCAGGTGTTGTCCTACCAGGGTGGTATATTGTTCCCAGTTAGTTTGATACGTTGTGTTTGCCATCCTCCGGATTGTGTCTTCGACATTGGCACATTCCAGCACAACCGGGTTATGGTTTGAGTCCAGCTCGTGATGGACTGTTGGCGCAACCCTCCAAGGCAGACCCCTGCACAGGAAGACATCTAGGATGTCTGGCGCATGTTCGGGGTTGTAGGGGATGTAAGTAGGCTCGTCGGGAGCAATTAGTCCTACTTGGGGATTGCTCCCGATAAACCTCCTCAATCTCCAACCTCCAGAATTTGTAGTGTTGCACCCCCAGTCCACACTTTTGGAGTTCAAGTCCCCTGCTATTATAACTCTATCGCCGATTTCTGTCAAGTGTTGAAGATCCTGCGCGCCGAAGTTGCTGTGTGGTGGTTTATACGCCGATACTACTTTAATTACATGGTTACCGACTTTTAATTCTATGCCGGCCGCCTCGACCGTGGCTAAGTTTGGCACTTCTATTGTCTGGTGACAAATCCTCCGCTTCACAAGGACGGCGACTCCTCCGCCTGCGCGGTCTTGTCTGTCAACCCTATGCACGGAATAGTTTCGCACCTTTAATCGGTCGGCCGGCTTTAGATGCGTTTCCTGTATGCAGGCGGCGGCGGCCGATTTAAATACCCTCCGCCCGCGGCGCGCTCCCTCCGCCGTCCGCGCCCCACGCCACGGTAGCGCGGTGGAACAGATTGCGACGGCGTCTGAGATGACGTCGTTGTGATGGCTCTGTCCGCCGTGGTCGACACAACTAAGCGTTTGCTCGATTTACTCTTGATTAACCCAATCGCTGGTTCCCAAGCCTTGCTAAGATTATAGCCACAGTCACGGTTTATGAGGTAGTCATTGGTGCGAATTTCGATGGCCTCTCTAACAACACTGTCCCAGTATCTCGACGTCTGTACCAGAATCCTCGTGCGGTCGTACTCCATAGCGTGATTTTCCGACAAACAATGTTCAGCGACCGCCGACTTGCTCGGATACATCAGTCAAGTGTGCCTCTGGTGTTCACGGCATCGATCCTCGACGGTACGCATCGTCTGACCATTATACGACTTGCCACATTGACACGGAATCTGGTACACGCCGGCCTTCCTGAAACCGAGGTCATCATTGGCGCTCCCCACCAGTGCACGAGTTTTATTCGGAGGACAAAACACAGTTCCGACCCGGTGTTTCTTCAGAATGCGGGCGATTTTCCCCGAGAGTGCGCCTGTGTATGGAATAAATGCAGTGCCTACCTCCTCCCTCGTGACTTCATTCATCTCAACAGGTTGTGATGCAGTGGTTGGGAGGAGAGCACGTTGGATCTGCCGCTCTGAGTACCCATTTTTTCGAAATACAGCTCTCAGATGTTCCATTTCCTGGGGTAGACTCTCTGTGTCAGAGATAGTGCGCGCCCTATGTATTAGAGTTTTAAGTACCCCATTCCTCTGTGAAGGGTGATGGCAGCTGTCTGCGTGCAAATACAGATCAGTGTGTGGTGTCTTTCGATACACCCTATGACCTAGGGTGCCGTCAGCCCTTCTCCTGACCAAGACGTCAAGGAAAGGTAATTTACCCTCCGTTTCAGTCTCCATAGTGAATTTGATGTTGGGGTGTATGGAGTTTAGATGTGTAAGGAAGTCTCTCGAAGTTCTCCATGTACAAATTCGCTACCACCGGTGAGAGTGGGCTACCCATGGCGACTCCTTCCGTTTGTTCGTAGTATTCTCCATTAAAAAGAAAATACGTGGAAGTGAAGACATGCCTAAAAAGTTCAGTGGTACTCTCGTCAAACCTCTGACCAATCAACTCTAGCGACTCTCGCAGGGGTACCCTCGTCGTTCCGAGAATGTTGTTCCAAATTTTGCTAAGGTTATGCATCACATCGATTCTGCAGCAGCTAAGAGAATCGAGAAACGAGCCAGCCTCGCATTGGTACGTGAGAGAGTGCAATTCACCCGCCGGAGCCTTGAGTTTATCTCACAGGAATTACTCAAATTACATTTGCAACTGGCTACTAAGTTCACTTCTTTTTCCTGGGATTGGATTGATGGTGTCACCTGGGTGTCAGCTGATTCCGCCCATAAGAAGGCTACGGGACGTCAAACAGCTAAGTTCTCACGTCTCCTTGACAAACCATCTCTGCGGGTTCCGTGCAAGACTGTCATCAATTTGAGTGGCATGGTGTTGAGTGATGATGCGGTCTCGGTTTTGCAGAAAGGTCTCAACTTCGCTCCCACCCCCAAGTTCACTCCGGTCGCAGAAATTGTTAGTGCTGTTGAACAGGTTGCAGCTCGACTTCCGCCAGAATCAGCTGAGGAAATACGTCGTGAAACTTGTCGTGCGTTGACGAAATCCAAGCCGATGAAGTCAAATATCAGCAGTAAAGAGAGGGCGGCCATTCGTGATCTGAGGGAACGCTCTGAAATTGTTGTCTTACCGGCTGACAAAGGCAATGCTACAGTTGTTGTCTCCCATAAGGACTACACTGATAAGATGCAGAGCCTGCTAAATGACGATTCCTACCGGAAGATCAGCGTTGACCCTACAAAGAAGGTGAAGAACAAGACGAGGGTACTTCACAAGGACGCAGATTTACGGGAGGGTGACGCTAAGAAATTCTTACCCCAAGGTCCGGTACCGCCAAGACTATATGGACTCCCGAAGGTTCACAAAGAGGGGGTACCATTACGCCCCATTGTCAGCAACATCAGGGCACCTACATATTTGCTGGCCAAATACCTGACGGGAATATTAAGTCCTTATGTGGGTAAATGCCCTCATCACATCCGTAATTCCGTGGATTTTGTTAAGCGCCTTGATAGCTTCAGGTTGGATGAGTCAGATATCATGGTGAGTTTTGACGTCGTTTCCTTGTTTACGAGGGTACCCCTGCGAGAGTCGCTAGAGTTGATTGGTCAGAGGTTTGACGAGAGTACCACTGAACTTTTTAGGCGTGTCTTGACTTCCACGTATTTTCTTTTTAATGGAGAATACTACGAACAAACGGAAGGAGTCGCCATGGGTAGCCCACTCTCACCGGTGGTGGCGAATTTGAACATGGAGAACTTCGAGGAGGAAGCCCTGTCGTCATCCGAATGGAAACCTACTTGCTTTTTCCGTTACGTGGACGACACGTTCGTCATCTGGCCACATGGTATGGATAAACTCCTTGACTTCCTTACACATCTAAACTCCATACACCCCAACATCAAATTCACTATGGAGACTGAAACGGAGGGTAAATTACCTTTCCTTGACGTCTTGGTCAGGAGAAGGGCTGACGGCACCCTAGGTCATAGGGTGTATCGAAAGACACCACACACTGATCTGTATTTGCACGCAGACAGCTGCCATCACCCTTCACAGAGGAATGGGGTACTTAAAACTCTAATACATAGGGCGCGCACTATCTCTGACACAGAGAGTCTACCCCAGGAAATGGAACATCTGAGAGCTGTATTTCGAAAGAATGGGTACTCAGAGTGGCAGATCCAACGTGCTCTCCGCCCAACCACTGCATCACAATCTGTTGAGATGGATGAAGTCACGAGGGAGGAGGTAGGCACTGCATTTATTCCATACACAGGCGCACTCTCGGGAAAAATCGCCCGCATTCTGAAAAAACACCGGGTCGGAACTGTGTTTTGTCCTCCGAATAAAACTCGTGCACTGGTGGGGAGCGCCAATGATGACCTCGGTTTCAGGAAGGCCGGCGTGTACCAGATTCCGTGTCAATGTGGCAAGTCGTATAATGATCAGACGATGCGTACCGTCGAGGATCGATGCCGTGAACACCAGAGGCACACTCGACTGATGTATCCGAGCAAGTCGGCGGTCGCTGAACATTGTTTGTCGGAAAATCACGCTATGGAGTACGACCGCACGAGGATTCTGGTACAGACGTCGAGATACTGGGACAGCGTTGTTAGAGAGGCCATCGAAATTCGCACCAATGACGACCTCATAAACCGTGACTGTGGCTATAATCTTAGCAAGGCTTGGGAACCAGCAATTGGGTTAATCAAGAGTAAATCGAGTAAACGCTTAGTTGTGTCAACCACGGCGGACAGAGCCATCACACCGACGTCATCTCAGACGCCGTCGCAATCTGTTCTACCGCGCTACCGTAGCGTGGGGCGCGGACGGCGGAGGGAGCGCGCCGCGGGCGGAGGGTATTTAAATCGGCCGCCGCCGCGACCAAAACCAGTTCCCACTGAGCAGCCATAGCGTACGGATCTCCGTGCCGGCGCGTTCACAGGAGCTCAGTCCGTGAGTTTACCTGATGATGGCGACATGTTTGATCGCCGAAATATTGTGCCCGTTGGACACTATAGATCGGCAGTACACCCGTGGATATTTTGATGTACATTTATTCTTTGAAGACTCTGTCTTAACAGGAAACAATTTATTGTAGGGTATACAAAAGGCGATGTGTGGTGTTCCACGCTAAATCTCCTGCCTGGACAAACCATGGAATCCGGTGCTATCTTTAAAGAACTCACAAAGACATCACCGCTGTGTAGCTCATAAGCCGGCCGGTGTGGCCGTGCGGTTCTAGGCTAGGGTGACCAAATTATATTCTGTGAAAACCGGGACACATTCACCCGGGTGCCAATGGACACCTCATTACACATGTACCCATGTTTCTTAATTTTAAATATTAATGTTTTGTTGATACATTTTGTTAACCCGATTATTATAACTAATAAGAGGATACAAAAGATTGATATAATCTAGATTATCTGTATAATTAATGACATTTAATAAACGTATACAGTAATAAAGAATTGTATTACGATTTTACAAAATTTTACAGCCGTTCAACTTTTAATCAATTATATTAACATGAGCTTTAATGTTACTGAGCACTTGTAGATGCAATTGACTGTCCTTGGAGAAAAGGGTATTTTTCACTGCCTACAGCCTTCTTGATCATGTCTTTGTTCTTTGAGAAACAGTCATAAAACTCGGCACAATCCATTTTGTAGTTGTACAGGATTTGCAGGATTGCTTCAAGAGAGTCCACCTCCATTCTACCTTGTAACTATTACCAACTGAGAGTAATGCTGAAGACAGTCACAGCTCTTAAAAAAACTCACCCACTTTTCGTGACATTCCAATGGTGTTTTTTTTCATCATTCCACTTGTGAAGACTTTCTTCAACAAAATTTGTCAGTATGCCGAACTGTTCAAAGAGAATGGAATCATCGATTTCAGTCTGTTTACTCTTCAAATAAGAAACTGTCTCTTCAACACTTTCCCATTTTGGCACTCTCTTCAGTAACATCCAATCAAACACCGGCGATGAGTGTAAATGTGAGGCGCTCCACTTGCTGCGATATTCTACACAAGTGTCATAAAACTTGTTAACTTCTTCTCTAAAACTCCTTTCCGCTGCTTCTGATGCTTCTGCTCTTTTAAGGACAGATTTAACATTAAAAGAAATGAACTGCTGTTCTCTCCTCTTAGTACCAGTTTCCAGAGTATTTTTCAAAACATCATTTACCTCTATTACACTTTTCGTGCTTCTCTCAATTTCCTTCATCTCACGCTGAAAAGTGCTAATCTGATTGTGAATGAACCATAAGTAGGCTTCACTTAAAGGGTTACTGAAAAACTGAACCAATATTTTGGGGGCTTTGTCTTCATTTAGGGAAAAATCTTTTAACGGTTCAAACAGGCGGATTACTCTTTCAACTGCTGGAAACAGTGATAACCAGCGAGTTTTCGAGTGACACATTACATTCATAATCACAGAACTCCTTAAGCCTCTCTGTTCTAACAGTATATATGTAAAAGTGTGAGTATACCTTCATGACGATAGTTTCAACATCATAGCTTAAACTGCCAGCATATATCTGCACGCCATTGTGTAAAACATGTGCAGGGCACCCATGCCTTCAATGTTTTCATGCTATGTTGCCTTTAATTTGGTAAATACGTTGTATTTGCCTTGTCTTTTTAAACCACCAAAGTTTGTGTTGGTGTTGTCTCCACAAAATGCCACACATTTATTTTTCTCAAGATCAAACATTTCGATAGTATTCATACAAAATCTTGAAATTTCGTCAGATGTTTCATTAGGTAAGGAACTCACCTTCAAAAGTTTGGTCTGAATTCCCTGATTAATATCGAAAAACTGAACAACAAACGGAAATATTTTAGTGGCCTTATGATTGCTGGCATCAGTGGATATCCCGTAGAAAGAAGACTTTTTGATGTTTTCAAGGCTTTCCTTTATACTCTGGGGAGCAATAACTCCTTTCACTAAGGCTGACACTTTAGTTCTTGCTGAACTAAACTCTTTTGCAATGGAAGAATCATCAAACATAATGCTGTTAAGCTTATTAGTACAATCACTAGATCTATAAATTTGGTTATGTTTCACAGTGTGGTAGGCTAGTGTAAGCTCGGCTGCTCGAACTTTCGTCTCTTCACTTGACTGATGTTTCACAAAATAATTTTGTAGAGTTTTACTGCAGCTCGGTGCACTCTAACTGTTAATGTGTTTCTTTGACCTGATGTAATCAACTATGTCGGAACGTCCACCATAACTTATACTAATAAAACAGTTACATACGGAACACTCTGCTTCGTAATCAAAACGACTTTCTTAATGAAATTCCATTCCTTGGAATAACAGTCACTGAACTTGCAGGTACGTTTCAGCATTGCGTTTCATGGTACTGCAGCAATAATACCACTAATATGAGAAAAACTATTGCAGTTTGTCTGACGAAACATCAACTACTACACTGTTCAGACAATGAGTGTGTGAGTAAGTGGCGCGACAGTCGGACGGTTTCATAGCTCTGTTACAATAATACAACTTACTACTTGTTGGCCAAAGTACCGCTCAAAGTAAATTATTGCCTGAGTGTATCAAAACTGATACTGTGATTATTGGTATGGAACAATGGAGATTTTAGACAAATAAGCTAAAATATATTAATTTCTTGTGTTGTATTTCCTGTAATATAGCTAAATCCGAAAAATTTGAGAAAGTTTCACGAAATGTATTTAAAAACTGAATTCCGGGACTTTTGAACGTCCCGAAACAAATTTTTGGGACACCGGAACACAGGGATGAAAACCGGGACGATCCCGGTTTTCCGGAACGTTTGGTCACCCTATTCTAGGCGCTTCAGTCGGGAACCGCGTAACCGCTACGGTCGCAGGTTCGAATCCTGCCTCGGGCATGGATGTGTGTGATGTCCTTAGGTTGGTTAGGTTTAAGTAGTTGTAAGTTCTATGGGACTGATGACCTTAGCAGTTAAGTCCCATAGTGCTGAGAGCCATTTGAACAACTTGCCCTCCAACATGCGTACAAGCGTGTCAGACATTTTCTGTCCACCCGTATTTTATCGCATAAGCTCTCCCATCGCATATTCCCCTACTCTACGATTTTTCATCATTTTATTAATTTTTTATTAATATCGTGCGTAATTCCCACTCCAGGTCCGTTCCGACTGGAGCGACCTTCAAGTAACCTGACAATGGACAACAATGGACACAGCGGTACTTGGCATACAAATATTTCCATTGTCACAAAATGCCATAAATTAGAAAAGTGAAGTTGCAGACGTATTTCTAGGTCTGTTTGATACAAGTGGTCGTAATTCAAACTACACGGGAAATTTTCATTTAAACGTGTTATCTTACGCCGATACATACGGAGTGAAAGCTGCAGAAACACATTTCACCGTTGATCCTCATTCACTACGGTATTGGCGGGGACAAAAGATAAACTATGGCCGCAAAGGCAAGTTCCAAATCTTTCCATGGGCCTAAGACAGGGAAATATCCAGAAATTGATAATGATGTAGTTGCTTACGTCAGTGAACTTCAGAATATGGTTGCGCTGTCTCTTACGAAATGATTGACAACAAAGCTCGCGAGATAACTGCCACGCTCAACATTGACAGGATTTTAAAGCAAGCATTTTTTGGATGATTCGTTTTATGAGACGGCGAAATCTCAGTCTACTAAGGGGAACATCTTTGAGGCAGCGTTCACTTCGAGAATACACAGATAAGGTAATCGAGTTCCATCGTTACGTAATACAAGTCCGCCAATAATATGACTGTTTGCTCTCCCAGGTTGGTTTGACCAGTATTTTTTGATATGCCGCATAACACAACCGTTGCTCCAGCTGGCTCAAAATATGTCCTTGTAAGAACGACTGGAGCGGAGAAACTAAGATGCACAATGATGTTGTGCATTACAGCAGACGGAAATGAATTTCCACTGTATGCCATCTTTAAAAGGAAGCCATTGTCAAAGGAGACTGCCCCACATGGAATTCAGATGGTTCAAATGGCTCTGACCACTATGCGCCTTAACTTCTGAGGTCATCAGTCGTCTATAACTTAGAACTAATTAAACCTAACTAACCTAAGGACATCACACACATCCATGCGCGAGGCAGGATTCGAACCTGCTCGGCTCCAGACTGTAGCGCCGAGAACCGCACGGCCACTCCGGCCGGCAGGGAATTCACTTAAGAGTTCTGGAAAAGGGCTGGATGACAGCCGATTTGATGGTAGATTGGTTGCAGAAAGTATGAGGAAGGCGACCAGGAGCGTGATTACAAAAGAAGTCCCTTCTTGTCCTAGATTGTTTCCGGGGTCACCTTGCGGAAGAGGTAAAAGAGAAATGAAACGAGTGAAGTTCCACCCTGTCATCATCTTTACACAAATTACTTTAAATATAATGTTTACCTACCTAATATATCGTTTCCTTTCCTTCCTGAATTCCTAGAAGCACCACTCTACTACTCGCATAATTCTCTGCGCAGTGTTTTCAAGAAAATTTTTCGATAAGAACGGGGGGAATTTCGCGATAAAATACAAACCAATAAACTGCGGGGACTGATTCCTGACAGGAAAAGGAAGAAAAACGATCCTGTGAACCTGTGTCCAGAAATAAACGATGTGCGTGCAACAACAAACTGTCCCGGAACATAGTACAGAGCTGCAGCACATTGACTTGACAACAGATGTTCGAAGTGGCTTCCATGCGATGGAACCCACGCATTCACACGTCGCATCATGGATTGCCGCATTCTTTCGCATGTTCCGGCTTCTCTCCGAATAGTTACAGGTGTGAACACGCTGCTGAGATGACTGCACATCAGGAACTGGTTCTGCATACACAACGCCTTTCAGATACGCCCATAGGTAAAAATCCAGGGGGTTTAAGTCCGGTGATGTAGCAGGCCGTGCTACGGGGCCTCCCAGTCCTATCCAACGTGTGGAGCAGATACCGAGGTGTCGGCAAACCATGATGGTGAAGTGGGGTGATGCTCCGTCATGCAGAAGCCACATAACCTGCCGAGGCGTTGTGGAATAACAACTGGTCCAAGTACGTGGTCGCTGAGAATCCCTGCTCACACACTGATTTTGATTCGATGCTCACACACTGATGCTGATTCGATGCTGATGAGAGGCCTCAACCATTCCCCGAGGATTGTCTGTACTCCCCAGATGACGATTATGTAGATTGATAATGCCAGTTGTGCTAAAGGTTGCTTCGTCGGTAGTGAGGATTGATGGTAGAAATACTGTAATTGTGATGGTGGTAGAGGGAAACCCGCTACTGATAATCATTGCACTCGTTGCAGGTGGTAGGTTAGTAGTGGTTGCCACGCAGGGTGCACGTAATTGTACTTTGGCTTACACCATATTGGCGGGCCAGTTACCTGGAGCTTGCACTAGGGTACATCTCGATAACCTATAGAACCTGCTCCTCCAAATCTGGTTTACGCCTCCCTGCACGTTCGTCTGTCTGAAAGACCCATGATCACACAAACGCCCAAAAAGAGCTTAAAATGTTGTGTGATATGGTTGGTGCCTGTAAGGGTACTTGTTTTGGTACACTCGTGGTGCTTCTCGACCATTTCCATCTGCCTGGCCGGACACAAACCATTTTGCTGCTTACAGGACGCTGCGACGATCACACAGTCTGCAGCAAACAAGGAATACATGGCACGTGGTCAGAGGAACTTTCATTCGTCAGCGCCACCTACCGTGGGAACGATGCATTTCAGCACACTTGTTCATAGCTCATTTTTTCCTCCATTTCCAGTCACGAATCCGTCCGTGGAGTTTGGCGGTTTTATTAATGATACTGATGCAATGTTGTTCAGTGGACCGACGTCAGTCACCAACAGGAATAACTGTACTTACATCTTTACACTCTTTATATATATGGTGTAAGTCCAGGTATTGCTGTTGGCGACTACGGTGTACTAACAACATTACATGAGTATTTACGTCATTTGCAGATAAATAATAATTATAGCTGTTACAAGCCGTATATTTTAGGTTGCATAGTATCTCCAAGTACATGTGGCAAGAGCACCCATTAGTGGTTATTTTATCCTGGGCAGCAGGTCGGATGTTGCATGTGGACGTGTGGACGCAAAACGGGTATTGTGTACAGGCGTAGCCCTCTTACTGGTGCAGCTACGACTGTACAAAAAAAAAAAAAAAAAAGAATAGAGCACCAACCCGCTGATGTGTGTACATATTAAGGTAATACATACTGTATAAAAAATCTGCATTTATACCAGTTACACCTTATATATCTCAATGTTGTTGTGGTCTTCAGTCCTGAGACTGGCTTGATGCAGCTCTCCATGCTACTCTATCCTGTGCAACCTTATTCATCACCCAGTACCTACTGCAATCTACATCCTTCTGAATCTGCTTGATGTATTCATCTCTTGGTCTCCCTCTACGATTTTTACCCTCCACGCTGCCCTCTAATACTAAATTGGTGATTCCTTGATGCTTCAGAACATGCCCCACCAACCGTTGTGCCACAAACACCTCTTCTCCCCAATTCTATTCAGTACTTCCTCATTAGTTATGTGATCTACCCATCTAATTTTCACCATTACTCTGTAGCACCACATTTCGAAAGCTTCTATTCTCTTCATGTCTAAACTATTTATTGTCCACTTTTACTTCCACACATGGCTACACTCCATACAAATACTTTCAGAAAAGACTTCCTGACACTTAAATCTATACTCGATGTTAACAAATTTCTCTCCCTCAGAAAGGCTTTCCTTGCCATTGCCAGTCTACATTTAATATCGACTCTACTTAGACCATCATCAGTTATTTTGCTCCCAAAATAGCATAACTCATTTACTACTTTACGTGTCTCATTTCCTAATCTAATTCCCTCAGCATCACCCGACTTAATCCGACTACATTCCATTATCCTCGTTTTGCTTTTGTTGATGTTCATCTTATATCCTCCCTTCAAAACACTATCAATTCCGTTGAACTGCTCTTCCAAGTCCTTTGCTGTCTCTGACAGAATTACAATGTCATCGGCGAACCTCAAAGTTTTTATTTCTTCTCCATGGATTTTAATTCCTACTACAAATTTTTCTTTTGTTTCCTTCACTGGTTGCACAAAATACAGATTGAATAACATCGGGGAGAGGCTACAACCCTGTCTCACTCCCTTCCCAACCACTGCTTCCCTTTCATGTCCCTCGACTCTTATAACTGCCATCTGGTTTCTGTAGAAATTGTAAATAGCCTTTCGCTCCCTGTATTTTACCCCCGCCACCTTCAGAATTTGAAAGAGAATACTCCAGTCAACATTGTCAAAAGCATTCTCTAAGTCTACAAATGCTAGAAATGTAGGTTTGCCTTTCCTTAATCTATTTTCTAAGATAAATCATGGGGTCAGTATTGCATCACGTGTTCCAATATTTTTACGGAATCCAAACTGATCTTCCTCGAGGTCAGCTTCTACCAGTTTTTCCATTCGTCTGTAAAGAATTCGCGTTAGTATTTTGCAGCTGTGACTTATTAAACTGATAGTTCAGTAATTTTCACATCTGTCAACACCTGCTTTCTTTGGGATTGGAATTACTATATTCTTCTTGAAGTCTGAGGGTAATTAGCCTGTCTCATACATCTTGCTCACCAGATGGTAGAGTTTTGTCAGGACTGGCTCTCCCAAGGCTGTCAGTAGTTCTAAGGGAATGTTGTCTACTCCCGGGGCCTTGCTTCGACTCAGGTCTTTCAGTGCTCTGTCATACTCTTCACGCAGAATCGTACCTCCCATTTTACCTTCATGTACATCCTCATCCATTTCCATAATATTGTCCTCAAGAACGTCGCCCTTGTATAGACCCTCTATATACTCCTTCCATCTTTCTGCTTTCCCTTCTTTGCTTAGAACTGCGTTTTCATCTGAGCTCTCTTTTCTCCAAAGGTCTCATTAATTTTCCTGTAGGCAGTATCTGTCCTACCCCCAGTGAGATCAGCCTCTACATCCTTACATTTGTCCTCTAGCCATGTCTTCTTAGCCATCTTGCACTTCCCAATATGAGAAAAGATAGTCAGTGGCATCGTGAAAAATTGTTTGGCGTTGTCTATGTAACCATGATGGTACCCAGGTGTGCACCTCTTGGTCCGAAGCAAAATAACGGACACGAATATCTTTCTTCAGGGCTCCAAAAGTATGAAATCACAGGGGCAGCAATCGGGACTGTATGAGGAATGTGTAAGAGTTCCCAGCGAAATTTCTGCTGCGGAGTCGAAACAACCTATGCAACATTGGGGTTATGCGGCTACACTCTCAAAAATTAATTATCACGTGAACTGGTGTTTTAAACCTAAACTCGAATATCTTCTTCCACTGTCGGTGTACACGCATTGTGGCTGGACTGTAATGGCAGAAAAGATAATGAACATTGTGGAAAAAAGAATCGCCTCGCGACCGCGTTTGTAATATTGCTTGTTGCAGGACCGTCACACGTCGGCGTGGTTCCTGTACGTGTACGGCGGCACAGCGTTGGGCCTCTGGCTGGACATGATCAGCGTCAGCTACGTCGCCGTCGTCACCTTCAGCTTCATCATCTTCAACCCAGGTGAGTCCACTACGCCACTGGGGCCACTAAATTGCGCCAACCCTTGTGGACTGCTGTTCGAATTCGTTGAGTAAACAATATAAATGCAGCGTATTGCTCAGTCAGTCTCAAAACCATCTAGACGATCCTGTTGAATATCATCGTAACGACAGGGAGTAGGAACGGTAAATGAGTTGCTGTAAGACCGCAAGGAATCCCACAATCGTCCAATACTCACTGCTCATATGTCTTCTTGGATTTTTCTACCTTCTCGCGATTCACAACATCTTTATTGTAAGGTTATTCGTTTACTATTTGTTGAAAATTGCCATAACTGTATCTCACTGATATCGAAGCTGTATGGAATAGCTACATTAATCTAGTCAGAATCCAGACTGAGATTCGCTGGAAGAGGTTCGCTTGAAAAGCGAACAGATTGACGGTAGACAGGCAACGGGGTTAGGGGAAGGTGGGAGGAAGAGAGCGAGAGGCATGGAAGGAGCTAGAGAAAGGAAGAGAGAAGAAGAGGAAGAGAAAAAGAACTGAGAGATACACTACGTGTTTCGTAAACAGTTTATTCAATCAGCGATTTCACGTTACGCAAATGTTCAACAAATAATAAACAAAGACCCTTACAATTAAGATGTCGGTAACCGCGAGACGGTAGTTAAATCCAATAAGATATATTACTTCTTCCTACATACACCTTGCGCAATTACCACGATTGGTAGTGATCGCAAGAATGCCAAATCACAGGGTCACAGCAGACCAAATTGCTGATGGCACTGCAGAGTGCGTAGGCTTATTGTTGTGTTTACTTCAAGCCCTCTCTTATGTTAACAAGAGTTGTATAGGCATGAATCTTTTTGCATTAAAGTTTAACTAAAATATTATAAATAGAAGTGCAGGGATGATCACAAATATATCTATGGTCATTTGGAATAACAATACTGACTAGGACGTATAATGTTAGCAGTACTTCTACTGCTAAACTGGTGTGCAGGCCTTAAGGTTGAAAGTAACTTCGGGTTGATGTGTCATTGTCAAATACCACTGCTCGATGAAACGTGGACCACGCATAGAAAGAAATGGTACAGTGTTGTACAGACGGTAAATGAATGAAATAAATCTAGGGACGAACCGAAATGACACTATTATTATTGAAAGACAATAATTACACTGGTCATCGCAAATTATGGTGGTCCCTAGATATAACAAAAGGGAGGATATGGCTCTTAATAGGGTGTCTCATCACTACGAACAGCAAAGCATGCTCTGCAACCGCTCCCATACTGGCCGCAACATTGATAAGCAGTTTTCGCGGCTCGCGGTGGGAGGTTCCATCCCTCCATCAGCGCTGTTCACAACCGATGCTGCATGAAGTTGTTGCCAACTGGCCGTTATTCGCCCCCCCCTCCCCACCTTCGACATAACCACTAGAGTAACAGTCTGCAGTGTCCACCAGGGACCAGATGTCAGTCATTTAGCAGTTAGTCGCATTGCAAAAGCGTGTATCCAGAGTAGAACAGGCATTCTGGTGGCTCTTTGACGTGAGATGGTAAAGAGCTCCTTTTGAGACGCCTACTCAAGTAAGAGAAACAGCACACTCAGCCTAATGTACAATATACAGTAACTGTCAAATATTTCATCATAGTTGAACCAGAGATTAAAAATTAGAACTATGTCGTACACTAAAATACCTCACACATAGATGGTATGGATACGTTGGTGCCTGACATCAGAAAACTATCAGTTAAATGAAGAGTTAAGGTGCCTAGGATAAAGGCTAACTCACCATGACTCTCGACAGCTAAATACCACTGTCATACATAAATTAATAGGGCGATCACAGAGTTATCAGATACACAGCTAAGACGTAGTAACACTTCTTACTGATATCTTCAACACAATTGATCTCAATTACTGTAACATTACTTCAGTTGACAGATTGAACCAAAAGTACTCTTTCATTCAGGAGTGAAATATTTGCGCACTACAGGCTGTAAATGTACAGCATTAATCTATATTTGACTGAAATATTTATCTGTCGATTTTTGGAATAATTTTTTTGTCTGGTAAGGACAATACCAGTTTTGAATGGCGGTAGTCGCCCGCATTCTGCACTGAGACAATCGAAGAGTAGGTAATGAGACGATGAACGAGTATGTTGATCGCCAGTCAAAGTCATTAAAATTGGCTGATAGCAATAGAAAATAATAAATGTGTTTAATCAGGAGTCTTAAGTCAGCGAGGACTTTAGTCCTGGTCACATAATGACTGTGACTGCAAGTGAAGCAAGGAAATGTTCTATTTCAACAGCACATTTACAATTAATTACTGGCAATTCTTTGTACTACACTTAATATAGTACATAGCCGTCAGATAGCATAGTGATTCGAAGGCACTAATTTAGGAATTAAAGACATCTGGTCACATTAGAGAGTAATTGTTGAGATGAAACATCAAATCACCCCCTTCTGCTGTTGTTGCCATATAGGTGAGATGACAAAAATCATCCGATACCTCTCAGTATTGCGTCGGACCTCTTTTTTCCCGGCGTAGTGCAGCAACTTGAGATGGCATCGACTCAACAAGTCGTTGGAAGTACCTTGCAGAAAAACTGAACCATGCTGCCTTTATAGCCGTCCATAGCTGCGTAAGTGCGCCGGTGCAGGAGTTTTTGTGCACGAACTGACCTCTGGAATATCGAGTTATCTAGGTGGCCAAATCATTCGCTCGAACTGTCCAGAATGTTCTTCAAACCAATCGCGAGCAACTGCGGCCCGGTGACACGGCACATTTTCATTCGAATTGTTGTTTGGGAACATAAAGTCCGTGAATGGCTGCGAATGCTCTCCAACAGCCGAACAAAACCACTTCTAGTCAATGACAGGTTCAGCTGGACTGGAGGAACCAGTCCATTCCATGTCAACAAATGGTTCAAATGGCTCTGAGCACTATGGGACTTAACTTCTAAGGTCATCAGTCCCTTAGAACATAGAACTACTTAAACCTAACTAACCTAAGGACATCACACACATCCTTGCCCCAGGCAGGATTCGAACCTGCGACCGTAGTGGTCGCGTGGTTCCAGAGTGTAGCGTCTAGAACCGCTCGGTCACGCGGGCCGGCCCATGTAAACACAGCCCACATCATTATAGAGCAACCAGCAACTTACACAGCGTCACAATCGAGCCCAACCATCAGCTCTTATCAACTGAAATCTGGACTTATCTGACCAGGCCTCGGTTTTCTGGCCGTCTGGGGAACAACCTAAATACTCACAAGCCCAGGAGAGGCACTGCGGGCGATATCGTGCTGTTACCAAAGGCACTCGCATTAGTCTTCTGTTGCCATAACCCATTAAAGCCAAATTTCGCCATAGTGTCCTAATGGATACGTTCGTCGTACATCCCACGTTGATTTCTGTGGCCACTTCACGCTTGGTTGCTGCTCTGTAAGCATTGACAACTCTACGCAAACGCTACTGCTCTCGATCGTTAAGCGAAGGCTGTCGGCCACTGCGTTGTCAGTGCTCTGAGGTAGTTCCTGCAGTTTGGTATTGCCGACAAACTCTTGACACTGTTGATGTCAGAATACTGAATTTCCTAACGATATCCGAAATTCAGTGTCCCACACGTCTAGGTCGAGCTACCACTCCGCTTTCAAAGTCACTTAATTCCCGTCTTGCGGCCATAATCAGGTCGGAAACTTTTCACGTGAATCACTTCAGTACAAATGACAGCTCCGCAAATGCAACCGCTTCCCTACTTTTTATGTCTTGTGTAAGGAATACTACCGCCATGTGAATACGTGCATATCGCTATCCTATAGCTTTTGTCACCTCACTGTATACCAGTGTCAAAGTAATCTTCTTCAGAGAAGGACTTCATTTTATATCTCCTTCCCTGTAAGAAGAAAAGCTAAGAAATTGTATAGGGGCGCCTTTACTAACATAGTTGGTAGAAATAAGTGTGAGAGTAGGGATGCAAAAGCTACCGAAAGTAGCAGTGTCCGAATACTAGAAGCACGATGGTGGACGCACTAAAGGCTCCTTTTGTGGTGCATGCAGCAATGTATCAGCGGTTGGTGCAAGAATTAGCACAGCGCCACTATCTCCTTACTCCGGCAGCTGTTTATCGTTCAAGTTGTTTTATGAGGCCACACTGAATCTTTCTCCCGCCACTGCGACACTAGGACCAGACTTTGCTAAAAGCAACCCATCGACGACAGCCACTGCTTACGGAACGGTCCTCTTCGGCCTCTTTTGCTGAACATAGCTTGTGGCTAGGACCACTTTCATTAGAAGCACTCCTGATGACTGTAAGGAATTTAATGTAAGTACAGTCGAGTCTTGCTAATTTGAGCCACGATAAATCGAATTTCTGCGAAATCCATCATGCTTTTAAGTTTCTTAAAGTATCTTCGATAAATTTAAGAATTCCTACATGTTTTGGTACACTCGATGAATCGAAGCGATTGTCATGGGAGATCGCCCCGCAAACGCTCTACAACTGAAAGTCAGCGTCTGTCTATCATCTGCTGATTCGAATGGTTTTGTCAACTGTTCAGGTAATTATTTCGTCATTCAACTCTTAGTTATGCTTCTTTGTTTTCTAAACAACGGATTATTTGCTATAGAACATAAATCAGTTGTAAAAGTGACTTCAAATAATTACAGCTGTTTGACATAAGCAGAAAAGAAGCAGGTTATTAAGTCCGTGGAATGTGGAGTGATAAAAGAAGGATGTAGCGAAAAGTTTCACAATTCCGTCATCCTCCCCGTCGTCAGTTCTGCAGCAGAAAGATAAGACTGTTGAAAACGGCCGTGCAGTTCTAGGCGCTGCAGTCTGGGACCGCGAAACCGCTACGGTCGCAGGTTCGAATCCAGCCTCGGGCATGGATGTGTGTGATGTCCTTAGGTTAGTTAGGTTTAACTAGTTCTAAGTTCTAGGGGACTAATGACCTCAGAAGTTGAGTCCCATAGTACTCAGAGCCATTTGAACCATTTTTTGCTGAAAAACGAGGGAAGAAATGGACCCGCAAGGTGAATTTCCGCGCCTTCGAGAATGCGTATAGAAATGGCTTATTCAGTGTAGAGGGCAAAAATTTCGTGTCAAAAATTCTAGGCTTCAAGAAAAGGCGAACTCATTCGCTGTGAGTCTGGGTATTGAAGAGTTTGGCACAAGCAGGGGACAGATGCATCGCTAACTTTAACAAACGGCACGACTTCCTTTTTTACAGAGAATTTGGAGAAACTGCGTTTAGTGACGACACAGCTTGTTCAGCATGGAAAAATGAAGTTTTTTTCGTATTCTCGCATATTCCGTTGCAAATATAGAAATAAATAAGAAATAAACAAGCAAGTAAAAATAGACTTCCTTTTATTTGAATTCTAGTTGTTACGTTGTGCTTCCCTTTGTAAGGAAATATGCATGTTGTTGAAACTACACTACCATTTTCTAACTTACATTATTTTCACTTTTTCCTTAGTTCACATTGACCAGTCATTCTTGCGTAAAACGGAACTCTCAGTAGATCGCCTTTTTTGATAGTACACTTGAACTTCGAATCATCAAGAGTCCGCTGTCTTACATACCTGATAACACATAACAACAATGAGGATAACATACTGTAACTCTTTTAAATTATTGAGGGAAACTAGGTAAAGAACAATACAAATACTGATGTGTACTGGAATGGTATTACGACATTACCTTCTCGTTTCACAGTGCCTTCCCAAAAGTATAAAACAGCACTGCACAGATTAGCAGTTTTGCCTGACATGGTGCGGTATAATTTCTCTCCTTGGGAATAGACAAAGAATGGTTCAAAAGGCTCTGAACACTATGGGACTTAAGTTCTGAGGTCATCAGTCCCATGGAACTTAGAACTACTTAAACCTAACTAACCTAAGGACATCACACACATTCATACCCGAGGCAGGATTCGAACCACGACCGTATCGGTCGCTCGGTTCCAGACTGTAGCGCCTAGAACCGCTCGCCCACTTAACGGCTGGGAATAGACGATTATGTGTGCACGCTGTAATACTTTACGAGGTCTGTGACGCTTTTGTAAATTGTTGTTGATAATTCTTACGTGTTATATGGCCGGGGTCCATGGAATTCTTCAATTCCTAACGTTTCGTCCAATACTACGTTGGACATCTTCAGAGGTATGGCTGGTCCTGCTGAGTCCTGCCGACTGACGAGTCGGGCGTCGGAGAGCGGCCTAAATACCGAGGAAAGTGGGCGTGGTCCAGCTTGGACATAGTAGCAGAGAGAAAACTAGTCAAATATAAAATGTAACTATCGATAATAGTCCGTCATAGATAAAAATCACTTATCGATTCTGTAACGACACTGTTCATATCTCGCTTAATTTCAAGGCCTCTTCTTTTCTATTGAAATTATCTTCATGTTTATAAATATCAATAGCCTCCCTATACAGTCGTGGGATAATAGTTCGTGGTAGCACTTAAAACTGTAGTTTCAGAAAACTTAACTACATGGTCACCTGACTGAAGTGCATGTTCCGCAACGGCCGATTTATCTATTTTTCCCAATCGGCAAAGACTCTTACGCTCCTTTACCCTCGTATTCACACTTCTTTTCGTAGTACCAATATAGACCGTGCCACAAGTACACGGAATTTTATGCACACCGCTAGATGATAATGGTGGCCTTCTATCTTTAAGAGAACGAAGTACTTGTCCTATTTTTCTGGTAGTTTTGAATACCGGTTTCACTTTATGTTTCAGCAAAATTTTGCCGTTTCGATCTGTAACCTTACTAATGAAAGGTAAAGACACCGTGTTCTTCCATTGTTGTGTACCATCCTTGTCCTTTGGCCTGCTGCAACTAGGTCTTAAAACTCTATTAATTTCTTTGCTTGAGTACCCTTTCTTTTCGAAGGCCTGTTTCAGATGATTCAGTTCCGTATCCAGATGTTCCGGCGTACATATCCGTTTTGCCCTGTCCACAAAACTTTTAATTACACCTCTTTTTTGTTGTGGGTGATGATTGGAGTTCTTATGTAAGTATCTATCAGTGTGTGTGATCTTCCGAAACACTTTATGTTTTAGACTGCCATCGGTCTGTCTCATGACTGACACATCGAGAAACGAAATAGCCTGGTCTTTTTCCACTTCAATGGTAAACTGAATTTTAGGGTTTATGCTATTAAGATAATCAAAAAATTCATCTAAGGCTTTTTTACCGTGTGTCCTAACCACGAATGTGTCGTCTACATAACGATGCCAACAACATGGTTTCTTATTAGCTTTATTCAACGCTAATTTTTCAAATTTCTCCATGTAAAAATTGGCAATCGCAGGGCTCAACGGGTTACCCATGGCAACACTATCCACTTGCTCATAAAACTCCTCATCCCACTGGGACTGGATAGATGTGAGACAGTGTCTAAACAGAGCGGTCAGATCTACAGGGAAAACTTCCGTTATGTAAACCATAACTTCATTGAAAGGAATCATAGTAAACAGAGATAAAATACCAAAACTGACCAGAATGTCTTCAGGAGCCAAGGTTAGACCTTCAATTTTCTCAATAAAATGACGTGAATCCCTCACATAAGAATCAGTCTTACCAATGTATGGTTGTAGAAGAGTAGCTAGATACCTAGATATTTGATAAGTAGGGGAATCAATCGCACTAACAATGGGTCTCAGATGGTGATTTATTTTGTGAACTTTAGGTAAACCATAAAGTCTGGGACACTTAGCTTCACTCGTTAGCAAAACTTTTTTACCCTTTTGTGGAATGGAAGTAGAAGACTTTATCAACGTATTAGTTTTTCTCAAAATAACAGCCGTCGGGTCTCTTCTAAAATTGTTGTAATGTGCCGCCACTAATAGATCCAAAATATTACTTCTGTAGTCCTCTTTGTTCATCACCGCAGTGGCATTGCCTTTATCAGAGGGAAGAACAACTATTCCTTCGTCGCATTTAAATCCCTGAGGGCCTTTCTTTCCCCTTTAGTTAAATTACACTCCAATGGCTTATTATGGCATAAGACCTTTATGATTTCAATACGAATTGCATTAGCAGTTGCCTTAGGGAGGGTTCGAATCCCTGCTTCCACATTCGCAATAATCTCTGCCACTGGTACATGCGTAGGAGTAATAGCATAATTACCTCCTTTTGCGAGAACTGAAATCTCATCCTGAGACAATGCTCTCGACGATTTGTTAATAACAGTCTCTGCCATTACAGTGTTATTAGTACTCTGTACATTAAATCTTATTATATTGAACTTATGCCTATTGGTGGTCACTTCCATTATAGATTCCATTGATTTGAACGTTAAACCATCTATTTTATTCCACAGATCTCCCGATACAGTGTTAGCAATAAATAAATGCAGTTTCAGTAACTTACGGTCCACAGAGTCCATCTCTCGTCTGGTAAAATGTATTCCTTCACGGTGCAACGTAGCTTCTGCGTAATCATAAATCCGTTGCACACGGATAAATTAAGCGAGATATGGACAGTGGCGTTACAGAATCGATAAGTGATTTTTATCTATGACGGACTATTATCGGTAGTTACATTTTATCTTTGACTAGTTTTCTCTCTGCTACTATGTGCAAGCTAGACCACGCCCACTTTCCTCGGTTTTTAGGTCGCTGTCCGACGCCCGACTCGTCAGTCGGCAGGACTCAGCAGAACCAGCCATACCTCTGAAGATGTCCAAAGTAGTATTGGACGAAACGTTAGGAACTGAAGAATTCCATGGATCACCGCCATATAACCCGGAAGAATTATCAACAACAGTACCATCCGGTCCCAGCAGGACCAGCCATACCTCTGAAGATGTCCAACGTAGTATTGGACGAAACGTTAGGAACTGAAGAATTCCATGGATCACCGCCATATAACCCGGAAGAATTATCAACAACAGTACCATCCGGTCCCAGCAGGACCAGCCATACCTCTGAAGATGTCCAACGTAGTATTGGACGAAACGTTAGGAACTGAAGAATTCCATGAATCACCGCCATATAACCCGGAAGAATTATCAAGAACAGTACCATCCGGTCGTGAAAGCCCTCATTGTATGCTTTTGTAAATTGTTTTATTTCCTGGAGTCAGGGAAGTGGCGATTTTAGTGCTTCAGTTTGCTTAGAATCATACACACTTACAGTAATACCATTCACACGAAAATATGTGATTCAGAATAGCCACTTTTGTGTAGTCGCACGAACAACTTTTCGTATCTCAAACGCCTATCCGATGGAAGTTTTCGCGATGGTAGTATCACCATGATGGATATTAGATATTTTCTGTGACGACCTCTTTGCTATCGTGCTTCTTCCCTTTCGTCTTTCCATGTGTTACTTCACTGTCGTGGTCGGCTGCACTGAAATCGGGGATAAGCAAGCGCCAAGCGCCATTGAGTGTTTCGTCCTTTGCGAAGAGGTCCACGAAATCAGTTTGGTGGAGGCCTTGGTTAAATCGGATCCAGCAAAAGTTCCCTCTTATTCCGTATCGCTGCAGATCAGTCAACTTCAACATTATGTTCATAAGATGAACACTGTTGCCCGTCCATACTGCTGAAGTCTAGAAAGTCGACAGTACACTTAACGAATCGGAAGGATAAGATAAAGATGTTTTAAAAACTGAAATACACAATATTAATGTTCCCCGACATTCGCTTTACAATTCGTTGTGAACAGGCTTGTGGTTTTCTAGTTCACCATAACACAACTTCAGACTGAGCTGACACGCCACAGCCGGCCAGTGTGGCCGAGCGGTTCTAGGTGCTTCTCTCTGGAATCGCGGGACCGCTACGGTCGCAGGTTCGAATCCTGCCTCGGGCATGGATGTGTGTGATGTCCTTAGGTTAGTTAGGTTTAAGTAGTTCTAAGTTCTATGGGACTGATGACCTCAGATGTTGCTCAGAGCCATTTGAACCATTTTTGACACGCCACAAAGCATCAGAGACAACTTCTAACTGCTCGAAGATTGTTGTTTCCAGTGGTATACGACCACTTTACTACTATCGTCGCCACGAAAAACGCTTTTCTTTTAATGATGTCGAGTCATTTCTGTGGCCTCTCTCCCATATTTCGGGATAATACAAAACGTGCTGCCTTTCTTTGAACTTTTTCGATGTACTCCGTCAGTCCTATCTGGTAAGGATCCCACACCGCGCAGCAGTATTCTAAAAGAGGACGGACGAGCGTAGTGTAGGCAGTCCCCTTAGTAGGTCTGTTACATTCTCTGAGTGTCCTGCCAATAAAACGCAGTCTTTGGTTAGCCTTCCCCACAACATTTTCTATGTGTTCCTTCCAATTTAAGGTGTCCATAATTGTTATACCTAGGTATTTAGTTGAATTTACGGCTTTTAGATTAGACTGATTTATCGTGTAACCGACGTTTAACGAGTTCCTTTTAGCACTCATGTGGATGACCTCACACTTTTCGTTATTCAGGGTCAGCTGCCACTTTTCGCACCATTCAGACATTTGTCTAAATCGTTTTTCAGTTTGTTTTGATCTTCTGATGACTTTATTAGTCGATAAACGACAGCGTCATCTGCAAACAACAGAAGGCGGCTGCTCAGAGTGTCTCCCGATTCATTTATATAGATAAGGAACAGCAAAGGACCTATATCACTACGCCAGAAATCACGCCTGTTTTGCTCGATGACTGTCCGTCAATTACTAAGAATTGTGGCCTCTGACAGGAAATCATGAATCCACTCACATCACTGAGACGTTCAATAAGCACGTAAGTCGCTTGTCTGGTACAGTGTCAAAGGCTTTCCGGAAATCGAGAAATACGGAATCAATTTGAGATCCCTTGTCAACAGCAGTCAACACTTCATGCTAGTTGTGTTTCAGAGGAACGGTGTTTTCTAAACCTATGTTGACTGTGTGTCAATAGACCGTTTTTTTCGAGGTAGTTCATAATGTTCAAACACAATATATGTTGAAAAATCCTACTGCATATCGACGTTAACGATATGGGCCTGTAATTTAGTGGATTATTCCTACTACCTTTCTTGAATATTGGTGTGACTTGTTCGACTTTCCATGCTTCTTGTGTAATCGCTCGAAGCGCCATGTTAATGCGCTCCTCGATATTCGCATCGTTACACGAGATGAGACCTGGTGCTAACAATACAATCCGCGAGCAAGTGATAGTCAGTGGCATGTCTAACGTCTCCTCCGCCTCCCTCGGCTATAAGCGCATGATGGATCAAACACCTGATGTCGAAAAGACGATAAACATCGTCGTAACCATGGAAATGTCAATTCATTTTCAATAACGTGACTCCCACCTGGAGGGGTGAGTGTATTTCAGGACCACCGTAAAAAATAAAACAACACAAAATTTGTTAACTATTATTGTCTTATATTAACAAAATACTGTTTAAAGAGGTACAGATGTGTAGCCAGGATCCTGAATCTGAAAAAGTATAATGCGAGAGCTATCCGCAAAGTACATTACGTTTTGGAATTAAAAATAAATAGAGTATTGGAATTTTTTTATTATATACAGATGATAGCCACATTTAAATACTAATTTTCTACATAGTTGCCATTTAAATGAAGGCTCTTATCGTAGCGATGGACGAGCTTGGAAATTTCTTCGTCGTAAAATTCGGTGGCCTGCGCCTTCAACCACGTGGTTACCTTTTCTAGAAGCTGTGCGTCGTCATCAAAACGCTGCATAGCCAACCACTTCTTCATTGCTGGGAATAAGTGGAAGTCGCTCGGTGCCAGGTCGGGACTGTACGGAGGATGAGGAAACAACTCCCACTTAAAAGATTCGATAACTTCACGAGTGGCATTTGCCGTGTGGGCCCGGGCGTTGTCGTGAATCAGCAAGATCTTTGAGCCCAACTTTCCCCTGCGCTTGTTTTGTATTGCTCTTCTGAAGTTGTGCAGAGTATGTCAATACCTCTGAGTGTTTATTGTAGTGCCTCTTTCCAGGAAATCCACAAAAATCACACCTTTTCTGTCCCAAAAGACAGTCATTTCGTGGTTGAAGGCGCAGGCGGCCGAATTTTACGACGAAGGAATTTCCAAGCTCGTCCATCGGTACGATAAGTGCCTTAATTTAAATGACAACTATGCAGAAAAGTAGTATTTAAGTGTGGCTTTCACCTGCATACAATAAAAAAATTTTCCAATACTTTATTTATTTTTAATTCCAAAACGTAATGTACTTTGTGGATAGCCCTCGTACGACATTCGTTGTGAAAAGTCACATGCACTACTGAGACTTGAATTTTTTCGTTAAAAACTGAAAAATTAAAAACATTTACAGAATCTGGTAGAATACTTTATTAAAAAATATATTTTTAATGTTTTTAAAAAGTCCCTTACTAGATTACAGTATTTTGAAAAGGTGGTCCTAAAGTAATCCCCCTTGGTACTGGAAGGGCTAAACTTGGACTTCTCTGGGACGCGAGGAGGACTATGAACTCCATGTCACTCATCATCACTAGGTCTCCATATCGTGGTGTCAGCACCAGGCCTCATCTCTCGTAGTGAAGCGAATATCCAGCAACACTTGACCGCGGTCCTTCGAGCGACTCCACAAGAATCGTTTGTTGACAAACTTCTGCAGCTTTACAACCTATGTCACAAGTGTGTTATAGCTAATGATGCTCACTTTGAAGGCCAGTAATGGTGTTCTGTCTGAATCTCTTCTTTCCTTCACTTTATGAGAGGAGCTGCTGAACTTTTCAGGCCCACGTTGTACATGAAAGTGTGTAGTACACTTTATGGCAAATCGACGTATGTTGTACGCCGTCTTCATGATGTTGCAATGTTAATGGCCACCAGTGTATTTTAAACTTCTCAGCAAGTATTTTAACCGCACATAAGTGCAAAATATACACTGAAGCGCCAAAGAAACTGGTCTCGACAAGCGTGTTCAAATACAGATATATGTAAATATGGAGAATACGGCGCTGCGGTCGGCAACGCAGTTATGAGAAAACAAGTGTCTGACGCAGTTGTTAGATCAGTGACTGCTGCTATAGTGGCATGTTATCAACATTTATGTGAGTTTGAACGTGGTGTTATAGCCGGCGCACGAGCGATTGCATACAGCGTCTAGGAAGTAGCGGTGAAGCGGGAATTTTCCCGTACGACCATTTCACGAGTGTACCGTGAATATCAGGAATTCGGTAAAACATCAAATCTCCGACATCGCTGCAGCCGAAAAAAGATCCTGCAAGAAAGGGACCAACGACGACTGAAGAGAATCGTTCAACGTGACAGAAGTGCAAACCTTCCGAAAATTTTTGCAGATTTCAGTGCATCATCGATGAGGGCTTTCGCAGCTGAAGGCCCACTCGTGTAGCGTTGATAACTCCGCGACACAAAGCCTTAAGTCTCGTCTGGGCCCGTCAACACGTTGGACTATTGATGCCTATAAAAACATGTTGCGTGGTCGGACGAGTCTCGATTCAAATTGTATCGAGCGGATGTACGTGTACGGGTGCAGCTGGAGTGAGATGGGACCCATGATATGTCTGGATACGACTCTGACAGGTGACACGTACGTAAGCATATTGTCCGATCACCTGCCTCCATTCATGTCCATTGTGCATTCCGATGGACTTGGACGATTCCCGCAGGACAATGCGAACGCTACACACCCAGAATTGCTACAGAGTAGCTCCAGGAACACTCTTCTGAGTTTAAACACTTCCGCTGGCCACCAAACTCCCCAGACATGAACGTTATTGAGTATATCAGGGATGCCTTGCAACGTGCTGTTCGCAAGAGATCTCCACGCCCTCGTACTCTTACGGATTTATGGACAGCCCTGCAGGATTCATGGTGTCAGTTCCCTCCAGCACTGCTTCAGACATTAGTCGAGTGCATGACACGTCGTGATGCGCACTTTTGCGTGCTCGAGGGGGTCCTAGATGAAATTATTCAGGTGTACCAGTTTCTTTGGCTCTTAGTGCAAATTTATTCGCTGTTCCACACACACTGCGAAAATACTTTAGAAAGTTGGCGAAATGGCAGTAGACATGAAAAACACTGAAGTCAAAATTTTCGTGTAACATACATGATATATGGATCACTATGGCGACGAAAAAGTAAACATACAAACAGCATGAGTCTTAGAATGCAAATATACCGGTACAAAGTGTTGATATGTTTGTAAGACGTCTCCTCAGAAAGGAAGGCATGGAATTAATTTGCCATATCTGGGAGGCCTTGCAATGTGATGTTCAGAAGAGATCTCCACTTCCTCATATTGTTACGGATTTATGGACAGCCCTGCAGGATTCACTGAGTCAGTTCCCTTCGCCCCTGCACGATATTAGGCAGATGGACCAGTTTATTTGGCTCTTTAGTGTATGTAATTGCCATGACGCTTCACATTTTGTACTGACCCAGCTTCGTATGAAAAAAATAAGCAAAAAATCAGTAAAAATAGAGATCTAGAGGTACAAGCAAGCGCACGGTACTGTGTGTCCATCGGCGGAATTATAGCAGATAACGAATCTTTGATGGTGTGTACGTCCTACTTGTGTATATTTCTTATCACCTCCACTGGTGACAGACGATGCGAAAACACAGTCCCCACAAGGAAGAGACTTATCAGAGCGTGCCTTAAGGACAGCAACTGTAGGCGGGTCGTGCTCTACCTACAAATCCGTGACTCATGCTGTACCGTTTCGTGTCGTCCATTGTTTTATCTCGGTTACGTTGAGAGCCTGCCTCGTGGTGGGAGGAGCGGCCTGCACGAGGAACACGAGCTACCGTAGCACTGCTCATCACGACCTACTTTCCCTCACGCGACTGCTTATTGTGTGCTTCGCCGTCTACTCTTTCCCATTCATCAACTATGGAGCGATAGCTTAATTTTTTATAGCAGACACTTTGTCTCATTATATTGGAGTAGGAGTTAAAATCCACGGAGAAGAAATAAAAGCTTTGAGATTTGCCGACTACATTGTAATTCTGTCAGATACAACAAAAGACCTAGAACAACAATTGAACGGAATGGACTAGGCCTTGAAAGGAGGATATAAGATGAACATCAACAAAAGCAAAACGAGGATAATGGAATGTAGTCGAATAGATGATGCTGAGGGAATTAGATTAGGAAATGAGATACTTAAAGTAATAAAGGAATTTTGCTATTTGGAAAGGAAAAGTAACTGACGATGGTCGAGGTAAGGATGATATAAAATGTAGACTGGCTATGGAAAGGAAAGCGTTCCTGAAGAAGAGAAGTTTGTTAACATCTAGTATAGATTTAAGTGTTCGGAAATCTTTCCGGAAAACATTTGTATGGAGTGTTGCCTCGTGTGGAAATGAAACATGTACGATAAATAGTTTAGATAAGAAGAGAGTAGAAGCTTTCGAAACGCGGTGCTACAGAAGAATGCTGAAGATTAGACGGGTACATCAAAGAAGTAACGAGGAGGTATTGAAAAGAATTGGGGAGAAGAGGAATTTGTTGCACAACTTGACTAGAAGAAGGAATCGGTTGGTAGTTCACGTTCTGTGGCATCAAGAGATCAGCAGTTTAGTACTGGAGGGTCGTGAGGAGCGTGAAAATCGTAGAGGGAGACCAAGAGATGAATACACTAAGTAGATTCAGAAGGATGTAGGTTGCAGTAGTTACTCGGAGATGAAGAGGCTTGCAAAGGATAGGGCAACATGGAGAGCTGCATCAAACCAGTCTCTGGACTGAAGACCACAACAACAACAACAACATATTATAACAAATAAGAAATAGACGTATTCGTCAACAGGGAGTGTCCGCGATCGTTATTTATCCAAAACTGTTCAGATTCAGTCTCTAGATCGCTCTACTTTATTTATCTGAAGATGAGCAACTGGCCCGAAACCGGTCACGTAAAATAAAGAAAAGGGATATGCAGATCGAATTTGGACAGTTTTAACTGCCTTTCTGGCTTTAGGTGTCCTAATATTTAACCCCAAGATAAGTTTCGTAGTTAAGTTGAGGCTGCTTTTGCTGATGTGTGGCGTAAGAAGCGGAGTGAGGCGCAGACAAACAAATGGTATAGTGGGTGCCGTTTCCGTGAGTAACTGCGCGAGTTTAGTACTCGGGTAATCTGACTGGGCGCCACAACAGTGGATTCAAGGATTACCCTTGGGCCTTATTAATATTTTTAAAAATATCACTCAAAATTTACAGTCGTACTAGCTATCCTCTCAATAGTAAGTGGGTTGTAATCCACTCACTTGAGATTTCAATTTAATAACCACTTAAGCGCAATAAGCAGACGAAGCACTTCGTGCGTCTTCGGTTCTCGCCAAAAAATGCATTGCGAGCAAAATGATTTGGACTGACAAGTTTAGTCGTTGAGCAGGTGCCATACGGTACAGTTCGTTGCAGGGGCCACACGATTGAGATCTGAGTGGTGTGTCGTATATGATGACCTCAGAAACAGCGACTCTGCGAGTAATGCTCTGAAGATCAGAGTACAGAAGGCGTAAATTGTTCTGCGTCTATATTTTGTGCAATGCATTTAACGCGTGTTACTTACGACTTTGTAGGCATACGTCTGTGTAATATTTTGTTAGCAGAATGAATTTTTCACCCTGTAGTAGATTGAGTGATGATATAAAACTTCCTGGCAGATTAAAACTTAGATTTTCATCTTGTTAGCACTTGATGGTTTTAGGTTCTCCATGGTCATAAATAAACAAAAAGCCACTGGCAATTCAGTTGACTATGGACACTTATTTAGTAGCCCAATGAGCCTCAGCCAACTTACTAGTAAATGTCACAGCCTCACATCAAGAACAATGGATTCGCTACCTGAGTCCTACTTCTGAACAGGGACAAGGACATCTTCAGTAAATATCAGGTTGGTGTAGAATGACAGAATCTCAGTGCTCTGCTTTTTTGCGGGTGAGTACAAATGCGCCCCACACATATCCCGCATTCAAATGGGAGCAGTTACAAGCTATATGTGGTAACACAAAGGTGGTAATGAATACAAAGAGCGCATGTTGCCCTGGACGCTGACTGTAGTCGCATCCACCTGCAAAGTGTTCATTCACTGCGTGATTATCATACATCGCCCTTCAGAATCGCTTATGACGTACACCCTCGGAATTTACATGCTTCGTCCATTGTCTTCTCGGGAATCCACGTACTTGGTTCTTGGCCTCTGTCTACCAGCTCAGTCACGAGGTATTGTCTCTAGCTCTTTATACACTGAGCGGTCGAACGTCTTGGCACGGCAGAGCATTGGTTGCGATGTCAGTCGTAAGCTTCTGAAGCCTGTGATCTGTGTTTGTCTGCGTACAGTTCTGATGCTAGCGGGTTCCTGATGCCACCACGCACTCAAATTTGCGGTGATCTGATTCTCAATAGTAGCCGATCGCCACATATGACCCTGCGGCGCTTCAGTCTGGAACCGCGCGACCGCTACGGTCGCAGGTTCGAATACTGCCTCGGGCATGGATGTGTGTGATGTCCTTAGGTTAGTTAGGTTTAAGTAGTTCTAAGTTCTAGGGGACTGATGACCTCAGATGTTAAGTCTCATAGTGCTCAGAGCCATTTGACTCTGCGGAGGTGTGATATACCTTTTGCATTTCTTACTTTTATGTTTTCATCCTCTTTAAAAGCAAAGAGAAAAGATGAGGTGGTAGTAGCCCAGCGTAGAGCCTGTGCCTACCGTCAGGTATTTTTGACCTTCAGATGTTAAAAGACAGAGCAGTTTTTGTTCTTGTACGAGTGGTTGGAAGGAAGTTTTTCGCTCAGTGAGTGAACGACTGAGAACCGCCATTTTTTAGCGAGTAATTGCAGACTGCCATTGTGTGTATTTTCTATGTGCATCGAACAGAAATATAGTAGTGTTTTATTAACAGAATATTTGTGAGAGTTATTATTATTTCAAGTAGTAATGCAATACGAAGAACTGAAGCCCACCTGTGTACTTCGGAAAATTTACGAAGATCCGAATATAACAACACGGCCACAGTCAAGGAGATGGCGATCGGACATAATATTAATAATTGGTACGCATAAAATACTATGAAGACGATTTATTTATATAAAAATAAACTAAAATGATTCCTTTCCCGTTACAGGCAATGCCTAGCTTATTGTGCTTGTCCTTCATGCCAAAGAATTAATCTCTTTAATTCATCCATTTTAAAAAAGCCACATATTCCAACATTTTATTATCATTCATTCCCTATCCTATTATATTATCATTTTATTATATTATAGAGGTAACGTCACGCCCTTTCGTCAAACGCTTGCGGTCGCCCTGTGAGGCAGTTTACGCATGTAGAAACATTGTATCTTCCATGTTGCACACTACCCTGGGCACTGTAGACTACGGAAACCCGAACTGTTGTGTAATCTCCGATACGTTATAACCCACGCGTCTTGCACCGATTGTCATTCCACGTCAGGAGTTGTTAACTCGCGACATCCTGTCATTTTCAGTACACACCTTCCTACAACAGGATGTTCAGGAACCGTGTCTGCACTCGCGCTGACTGTTATTCGGGCATACGGCACATCTCCAAAACAGACAACCAGTCCAGTGGCTTTTAGCCAATCATTTTATTATACGGACTGGTACCAAAGGTCATAACAAACAAACGTTGAAATTTGCATATTCCACTTTATGATAACGCAGTGAGACACCTAGGAGTGCCAAAGTTGTGGCCAGAGAGGTTGTGCGCACGAGCAGGTACGTGACGCAGGAGAGAAGAAACAGTTGTATGTTCCACCCATGTGATGCGCCAATGCGTGTGAAGATATTCACGTAGCAAAATTCGACGATTCAGGAGCAGCGAGATGTTATCAGGTTTCTGACTGCGGAAGGTGTTAAACCGGCCAATGTCCATCGCCAGAAGACGGCCGTATAGGAGGGAGACTGTGTGACCGATAAGGTGAGAAAGTGAATTGCCCGTTTCCGTGAAGGCCAGAAGTATTTGATTGATGATCCGAGACCAGGCAAGTCAAACACGGTAATCACGGCCGAATCCATCGACAAAGCGATCCACCTGGTGAGAAGTGATCGGCGTGTCACAGAGCAAAATGTCGGCGGTAATGGTGCGGGCCAGTGTTGCAACAGTGTGATTGATTATACACGACAAGTACCGCAATATCTATTCCGGCATCATGAAGACCTCGCTTTCCTGGAGTGGATCGTCGCTGGTGACGACAGATGGTGCCATCACTTCGAGCCCTAGACAAAGCGGGACAGCATGCAATGGAAGGATGCGTCGTCACCTCCTCCTAAAAAGTTCACAGCTGTGCCTTCAGTAGGCAACGTGATGCTTACCGTCTTTTTCGGTGTCCGAGGCCCGAAACTCATCGCGTTCCTCGTGGACAGAAAAACCGTTAACAATTACATGAACTGTGAGACCCTTCGTAGCCCACGCAAGTCCATCAATAGCGGACGGCTTGGGCTGCTCACGGAGGGAGTGATTCTGCTCCACGGCAATGTACACAAGGTCACACAAAGTGGCCATGTTCAAGTGGGAATCCTTCGGCTCGTGAAACAGTGGCCTCTTGTGATCAATTTTTAATAAAGACTTCTATTATACCCACGTCCGCAGTTCGTGGTCTCGCGGTAGCGTTCTCGCTTTCCGCGCAGTGGGTCCCGGGTTCGGTTCCCGTCGGGGTCAGGGATTTTTCCTGCCTCGAGCTGACTGGGTGTTGTTGTGTGGTCAGCATCATCCTCATACATCCCCATTACGGTAGGAGGAAGGCAATGGCAAACCACCTCCGCCAGGGCCTTGTCTAGTACGGTGGTGCGGGTCTCCTACGCTCCTCGGAGTATCATTATACCTAGTGTTGTTTCGTACTTATTCCTTTAAACACCCCTCATATTTTGCACGAAAGCGTACGCTGTCTATCGAGAGAGATATTGCAAAGGTGAAACACTGGCCCCATATTGGAGAAGATCTGAGATTAAACTCCGCTCTACTTTTCCGATTCGGATTTCTTTGCTTTCAGAAAACCCTTCGATACGCTTTGACCAACAGCCAATTCAGAATCTGAAGAAACTGAGCCAGTGCACCGCCCTTAATGACTTGCAACATTGAGGACATTCAGCCCAGTTGTCAATAGTATGATTATTTCCACGACATGTTTCGGGACAAAGATATTCCATTTTTAAGTTCTAATATTAAGGAAACCAAATAAACAACCCTTCTTATGCCAATAGACATGTAAGGATTACAGACGTCATGAGCTATAACGTACCTTAAAAAAATTTTTTTTAAGCCATTAGGCCTCGTCATCACTTAAAAACAAGCTGCACTCGTGCGTTGTCAACTCAAACCATAAAACATCACAAGCCGGTGTATCCATCATTCCAGAGGACATGATTACGCTCAATATTGCTTGAGTAACAGTTGTATGATGGTTTCACATCACTTAATGATTTGGTGACAACGGGTGCGAAACTCAAGGTGTAAGTAGGCTGTTTAGGTTTTCTTATTGGTAACGCCACATAGCGCTCCGTATAAAAATCACTGGCTGTGCCGTGTGCAGTCTGTGGCTGGTTTGCATTGTTGTCTGCCATTGTAGTGTCGGGCAGCGGCAGCTGGATGCTAACAGCGCGTAGCGTTGCGCAGTTGGAGGTGAGCCGCCAGCAGTGGTGGACGTGGGGAGAGAGATGGCGGAGCTTTGTAATTTGTAAGACTGGATGTCATGAACTACCATATATATTTTGACTATTAAGGTAAATACACTGTTTGTTCTGTATTAAAATCTTTCATTTGCTAACTATACCTACCAGTAGTTAGTGCCTTCCATAGTTTGAATCTTTTATTTAGCTGGCAGTAGTGGCGCTCACTGTATTGCAGTAGTTCGAGTAACGAAGATTTTTGTGAGGTAAGTGATTTGTGAAACATATAGGTTAATGTTAGTCAGGGCCATTCTCTTGTAGGGATTACTGAAAGTCAGATTGCGTTGCGCTAAAATCTATTGTGTGTCAGTTTAAGCACATTCGTGTATAATTGTTCAAAGGGGATGTTTCAAAGGTCATCGACCTACGACTGGTTCTGGTCTCTTGTTTTATTGCTAACATTTTTGCGTCTCGAACATCTATGATAAAGGGAGATGGTACTGTGGTTGGTAAGACATTAGGTTCACATTCGGGGGAACGGGTTTATGTTCTCGTCTGGCGATACAGAGTTAGCTTTACTGTGGTTTATATAAATCGCTTAAAGGAAATACCGCAGTTGTTGGTTTTGGAAAGGATACTGTTAATTTCCTCCCCCATACTTGACAATCCAGAGCTCGTGTTGCTTCTACAATGGCCTCGTGGTCGACTGTGTAATAACACATTCCGACACAGAGACATACAATACCTTAAAGTCTGCGCCAAAGATTAAATTGAGAGGAATATAGAATATAATCTGTGTAATGTTCATATTGGATTCTCTTTTGTGTCATACAAAGAAGGATTTAAGATACACTTTCGATTGTTATCTTTTAGGGGATGGACGTAATTTTTGGTGTGTGCTGAAAGGCAGCCATCTTGTTAGTATTTATGGTTTGTGCGACAAGCAAAGCAAGTATTATTGCCTTGTGAATAAAAAATAGTGAGAAGTATCTACGTTTTACGAGAATTATTTAAAGCGACGTAGCATTGTATTCCTTGGTTGCCACCGGTTTCGTGAAGTAAACCGATGCCGACTTAGGAAGATACACACGGTCAACAAAGAGAAAAACATCAATGGCGACTAATGAATTAAAATGACTAATTCTGCGTCCAAGGTGAGAACTCTGATTGAATCAACAATGACGTAGAATTCAAAAATGTAATTAATCAGAATTGTAAATTATATTACAGGCAAATTTCACGCAGCACGGAATTTGTCTGCATTCAAGCGGGTCAATACAGTCCGAAAAAAAATGCCTTTCAAAAGTTCTGAAATTAAACTTCCATATCTATAACTCTTTCTCTTTTCAAAAAAATCTATAAATTTAATTCTTTTTTATTTATTTCGCCACAACTGGGAAAAACTATAACTTCGTTCCTTCTTATCATCATCCTTCCTCGTTCTTAATTAGAACCCGTTATTTCGTTATTTCTAACATCCATTCACAACTTTTTGTTCATCATTAATAATTTGAATGGCCGCAAGCTACCGAAATGGCTCACCTTTTTAAAGACGTACCACGTATGGCGCCAGAATGTTGCAGCTAGATGCCGCATACGGCGCGATTGTCGACACAATATCTGAATAGTTTCGTACAGGCAGGTGTGGAGACGGGAAAGTTTCGCGTGTTCTCCGGCTTCTAACATGGAATCGTCTGCGCAGATGCATGGGCTATAGCATATCGGAGATTACTCAAGATTTCAGGTTTCCGAGGTCAATAGTGCCCTCGGTGAGTCCTCAGTATTACAAAGACAGTATTTCAACCCCTACATGTTATACTGTTAGTACTGCTGATTATTAAAGTGGAACTCTGGGGTTCGATTACTGTTGATCAGATATTTATGTGGTGAGACGATCTTGAACGTGGTCCACTCGTCCAGGCCACACGACATTTGTTTACAGTCTCGATTATTCGAGGCTGATCGATGCGAGGGAGAGCTAGGAAGCTAGTAGATTTTTTGGCGAAAACTCGGATAATCTAAATCTGTACGGCAATTTGGAACCATGACCTCCCGTATTCGAATCCCATCTCTTAACCACTGCGTCACCTCGTTCAGTTTCTATAAGTGGCTGTCACGTCGAGCTGTTTGCAATTCGGTTTAGAACTTTTCTGAAGGGATTATTCATATGGAAGACGAGCACTATGTTTACCGGCCTCGCGATACTCCTTGTAGAGACGAGTTTGCATCTGGTAAACGAGGTAGAAGGGTACCTCTTGATAGTATATCCACTACAGTCCGAAGGATTTAGTTTCATCCGTTTCAACAGGAGCTTGTGAAATGTTGGGACGAATGTCTCACTGTACAGGGATAATATGCTGAGAAAGGTACTTTTCAAGTCAGGAACATAATTTTTAGTTCTTTACCTATTTGTAATTAACTTCTAAGAAATAAAATCTTTAAGGTTTGCCGATGACGTTGTAATTCTGTCAGAGACAGCAAAGGACTTGAAGGAACAGTTGAACGGAATGGACAGTGTCTTGAAAGGAAAATGTAAGATGAAGATCAACAAAAGCAAAACAAGGATAATGGAATGTAGTAGAACTGAATCAGGGAAGCTAAGGGAATTAGATTAGGAAACAAGACACTTAAAGCAATAGGTGAGTTTTGCTATTTGGGCAGCAAAATAACTGATGATGGCCGAAGTAGAGGGGACATAAAATGTAGATTGGCGATGGCCAGAAAAGCATTTCTGAAGATCAAGCAATGGAAAATCCAGGATGAAATGTAACAATATTATGAAAAGGAAGGTTGTTAGCATATGGAGGAGCTGCTGAATCGCAGATAGACGACAGACAGACAGACACACACACACACACACACACACACACACACACACACACACACACACACACACACACAGAGAGAGAGAGAGAGAGAGAGAGTGGTGGTTAGTGTTTAACGTCCCGTCGACAACGAGGTCATTAGAGACGGAGCGCAAGCTCGGGTTAGGGAAGGATTGGGAAGGAAATCGGCCGTGCCCTTTCAAAGGAACCATCCCGGCATTTGCCTGAAACGATTTAGGGAAATCACGGAAAACCTAAATCAGGATGGCTGGAGACGGGATTGAACCGTCGTCCTCCCGAATACGAGTCCAGTGTGCTAACCACTGCGCCACCTCGCTCGGTGAGAGTGAGAGTGAGAGAGAGAGAGAGAAAGAGAGAGAGAGAGATTGCAGCTGTGTGAGTTGCGTGAGTGTTTCTGTTTGTTTGCGCGCGCGCGCGTGTGTGTGTGTGTGTGTGTGTGTGTGTGGGTGGGTGGGTGGGTGGGTGGGTGTGTCTGCCTTGTTGGCCGAAAGCTTATTTGTGATAATCTTTTTGTTGTGCCTATCTGCGACTCAGCAGCTCCGCTGTATGGCGAGTAGCAAGTTTCCTTGTAATGTGGTCGGCCTACAAAATTGTTGCTGCACACACGCACTATCGCAAACTCAGTTGGTACCACTCACTCTACTTTGTCGGAACTCTTTTTGTTGATAAAGCTCTCTTTGACGTCAAGGGAGCATTCTGCCCCTTTCCACGTTTCCACTTCGTTCTGCAGGTCGTCATTGAGTGAGGTTGGTGTAACACTGATCTTTAAAGTTACTTGATCTACTGTACTCCATTCGCACAAGTTTCACTCACTTATACTAACGAGACAAACTTTACGACCATCTGTCCAACAGCTTGTTGCTCCATCTTTGCTACACAATATGGCAGTGGTTCAGAGTGGCATGGTGTGGCATGGGTTCTACACGTCCTTGATAGGTTTCTGGCGGTTTATGGCACTAGGTCTTTACGCACAGGTCACGCAACTCCCATAAATCATCGACTAGTGGTGTTCCACCATCAGGAGAATTTGGTGCCCAAGGCATTAATGTAAGTCCACTGTCATGCTTCTCAAGTCGCTACATCATGATTCTGCCCTATTGACATAAACAGTTATGCGCTGGAACATGGCGTCACTGTCAACGTAGATATCAAGCCTGAGGAGATGCAGAAGGTCCACAATAAAGTTTTTGTAGTCCACAACTGTCACGATGCCTTCGATTACTACCAGAGGGTACATAGAATCCTAGGTTAGTATTCCTCTCAGCACAGTACTGTTGCTATGGCCTGCCTTCGTGACGTGGTGCATCTTCAGAGCAGCTGCTCGTCTTTATGATCGTGCCTTCGTGACGTGGTGCACCTTCAGAGCAGCTGCTCGTCTTTATGATCGCGTATCTGGATTCGATCATCGAGTTAGAAACGTGGTTCATCCGACCAGGCGACACGGTTATACTGATCCACAGTCCACTCTTGTAACACCGCGTCCACTGCTCGCGTAACTGACGATCGTTGGGTTAACATGGGATCACGTAGGAGTCGTCATGTACAGAGCTGGACGGTGTGCTCCGAAACACTTAAGTCTGCATCACGGCTATTTCATTTAAAATAGCAAGAAAAATGAGAAAATTGACCTCGCACTTTTTTATCTCTTAAATGTTTTCTAGGTTCGAGTTAAAATTCAGCAAATTTTGCGTAACTTTCTGACCGCGACAATTTGTCTGCCGTGTGAATCAAATACCTATTATTGGGTTCAGTGTAAGACGATTCATTCTGAAACTGAATATCTGTTCTTGATGTAGTGTATAACAATAACTTAACAACAATTAATAAATTTTTGAAACCCTTTATTCATGTAGTAAGCATAAACACCGTTTTCATAAAGATTAACCTCCCCTACAACAGCCTTACAAACTTCCTAGACTGTTTCTGAGCACTCCTTATTACGTCACATGTACGCAACGTCAAAAGTCTCGCACTGAGAAGTGATGTATAAAGTTTTGGCTCATCAGTGTATTTCTGATGCGCTGGTCTATACAGTCTCCAAGTTTGGGAACATTTAGGCCTCTATTTTTGGTTGACACTATTATTGCCGAGCTTCAACGTAAATAACTACGAGTATCTTTCCTGAGGTAAGACGCCCTCTCTGCGACGTTAATCACATTGGAAGTTAATCTCCCCAAACCATGACAAGTATACCGGGTACAGTGACGTCACTTAATATAGTTACATCCTTACTCAATCCTGGTAACGTCACTGCACTTGGTAGGAGGAAGGAAGTGGGCGGGAGTAGTATAATATGTGTTTTTAACAAAAAAAACCACAAGAAGTAATCACATACACCAAGGTTCGACGGAAGAGGTGGCAAAATGCACAAATGCGGCTGATACCCGACCAATACTTGAGTATTGCTCATCAGTGTGGGATCCGTACTAGATCGGGTTGATGGAGGAGATGGAGAAGATCCAAAGAAGAGTGGCGCGTTTCGTCACAGGGTTATTTGGTAACCGTGACAGCGTTACGGAGATGTTAAGCAAACTCAATCGGCAGACTCTGCATCGCGGTGTAGCTTGCTTGCTCTCCAGGTTTAGAGAGGGTGCGTTTCTGGATGAGGTATCGAATATATTGCTTCCCCCTACTTACACCTCCCGAGGAGATCACGAATGTAAAATTAGAGAGATTCGAGTGCGTACGGAGGCCTTCCGACAGTCGTTCTTCCCGCGACTGGAACAGAAAAGGGAGGTAATGACAGTGGCACGTAAAGTGCCCTCCGCCACACACCGTTGGGTGGCTTGTGGAGTATAAATGTAGATGTAGATGTACATGTAGATACAGTCCCGATTTCTCCCCATGTGATTTCATACTTTTGGAGCCCTGAAGAAAGACATTCGTGTCCGTCGTTTTGCTTCGGACGAAGACCAGCTGTACATACCTGGGTACAATCACGGTTCCATAGACAACGCCAAACATTTTTTCACCAGGCCACAGCCTATCTTGTCTCATATTGGGATATATAAGGTGTAATAGGTGTAAGTGCAGATTTTTTGTATGTGGTACCTTAATATGTACACACATCAGCGTGTTGGTGGTTTATTTTCTGCGGCCGCCCGGAGTGGCCGAGCGGTTCTAGGCGGTTCAGTCTGGAGCCGCGCGACTGCTATGTTCACAGTTTCGAATCCTGCCTCGGGCATGGATGTGTGTGATGTCCTTAGGTTAGTTAGGCTTAAGCAGTTCTAAGTTCTAGGGGACTGATGACCTCAGAAGCTAAGTCCCATAGTGCTCAGAGCCATTTGAACCATTTATTCTCTGCGTCGAACAATCTTTCCACAAACACATCACATAACTTACTATCGAATGTTTTTTGTACGGTCGTAGCTGCACCAGTAAGTGGGCTACGTCTGTACAGACTACCCGTTTTGCGTCCACACGTGCACATGCAACATCTGACCTGCTGCCCAGGGTTAAATAACCACTAATGTGTGCTCTAGCCACATGTACTTGGAGATACTATGCAACCTAAAATCATACTGCTTGTAACAGCTATAATTATTATTTATCTTAAAATGACGTAAATACTCATGTAACGTTGTTCGTACACCGTAACCAGTCACCAACAGCAATATCTGCACTTACGCCATACACATAATCGAGTGTAAAGGGTGTAAGTACAGGCATTCCTGTTGGGGACTGACGACGGTCCACTGAAAAACATTACATCAGTATCATTAATAAAACCGCCAAACTGCAGGGACGGATTCCTGACTAGAAATGGAGGAAAAAATGTCCTATGAACGTGTGTCCTGAAATGCATCGCGGTGTAGCTTCCTCGCCAGGTTTCGAGAGGGTGCGTTTCTGGATGAGGTATCGAATATATTGCTTCCCCCTACTTATACCTCTCGAGGCGATCACGAATGTAAAATTAGAGAGATTCGAGCGCGCACGGAGGCTTTCAGACAGTCGTTCTTCCCTCGAACCATACGCGACTGGAACAGAAAAGGGAGGTAATGACAGTGGCACGTAACGTGCCCTCCGCCAAACACTGTTGGGTGGCTTTCGGAGTATAAATGTAGATGTAGATGTAGATACATCGATCAAATTAGAAAGTGTACGGAGTCAAATTTCTAGGTTAAAATTTCAAAGCGTGTTCTTTCATTTGGGGTCAGATGATGCTTCTGTGTGTTTGCTGCAGCTGACGCCGTCTCCCGCATCTCAGTGGCTAGTCTTGTCAGTCTCCCCAATCACCCTGCATAACTCCTCGGGCTTCGATGTCTTCCTGAGCTTCCCTACGCCAGTTCCGTCCACCTCATGCTCATTTATTTCCTTCTAGAGGTGTCGGTTTAGTTATCCTCTAGGGTCGTCTCTTCCTTAGAGATGATCTTAAAACTCACAAACCATTTGATCTGTTTTATTTACGTTGTCTCTGTAATATCAATTACAATCTCCATTCTCTCTTGTTTCTTGATTCATTATTCGATTCTTTATTGTTACTTCGAAACATCGCGTATAGTTCTCGTCGATGGTACTGCTTGCGATTGCGCCTATACGTGGCGCGTTGGAGATATGTTGTCATACACGTTAACCAATATTCATTTCGTGCGATTCTTAGCGTCATGTTTCCCCTCTATATCTGAACCTGTTTGTTTCTTTTTTCTTCATTGATAAAACATGACTTTGTTGGTGATACCTCACAGTTCAGTGTATATATATGCAGGATGTTCTAAAGTGCTTGTGACAAACGTCAGGCGAAGATACATCATGTACATATATGTGTGTATGAGTGTGTGTGTGTGTGTGTGTGTGTGTGTGTGTGTGTGTGTGTGTGTGTGTGTGAGAGAGAGAGAGGGAGAGAGAGAGAGAGAGAGAGAGAAAGAGAGAGAGAGAGAGAGTGTGTGTGTACTGGACTGTTATCTCTACCATCTGTATCTGTATAAAAATATTTTACCAAAATTTACACACTCCATGTTCTTTCACCGCAAAATTATAGCTTTTTTACTACGTTTTATCGTGGTGCTGATAAAGTGAATGTGAATGCTCAGGAATAGGCATATGTCAAATCTTGTTCCGTATGACTATTTCTTTAATTTGCACTGGCCCTTCTGGAGACATTTCCCTTTCTTAAGTTGGAATCTAGTGAGTACTGTGTATCAATGCTCTTTTTATGTTTCTTTTTATTTCAAGTACATGCACTGAAGCGCCAAAGAAACTGGTATAGGCACGTGGACTCGAATACAGCGATATATAAACAGGCAGAATACGGCGCTGCGATCGGCAACACCTATATAAGATAACAAATGTCTGGCGCAGTTGTAAATCGGTTACTGCTGCTACAATGAGTTTGGACGTGGTGTTATAGTCGGCGCTCGAGCGCTGGGGCGCAGCATCTCCGAGCTATCGATGAAGTGGAGATTTTACCGTACGATCATTTCACGAGTGTGCCGTGAATATCAGCAATCCGGTAAAGCATCAAATCTCCGATATCGCTGCGACCGAAAAAAGATCGTGCAAGAACGGGGCCAACGACGACTGAAGAGAATCGTTCAACGTGACAGAAGTGCAATCCTTCCGAAAATTGCTGCGGATTTCAATGCTGGGCCATCAACAAGTGTTAGCGTGCGAACCGTTCAACTAAACATAATCAATGTGGGCTTCCTGAGCCTAAGGCCCACTTGTATACTCTTGATGACCGCATGACACAAAGCTTTGCATCTCGCCTGGGCCCGTCGACACAGACACTGGACTGTTGATGACTGGAAACATGTTGCCTGGTCGGACGAGTCTCGGTTCAGATTGTATCGAGCGGATGGACGTGTACGGATGTGGAGACAACCACATGAATCCATGGGCCCTACATGTCAACAGGGGACTGTTCAAGCTGGCGGAGGCTCTGTAATGGTGTAGGGCGTGTCTAGATACGACTCTTTTTATGTCTGCCTGGAGTGAAAAACCTAATTTGGAATTGGTAGCAGGACGTGACCGAGGCGAGACGCACGATCTGATGATTAGTCTCGAAGTAAGCCGCCAGGGATCAGGATGATTAGTTATCTTTATTCTCCACACTAAAGCAGGCACCGTGTATTGCTCTCATAGCAAGTAGCTACGTAATTAAGTTCACAATAAAATTCACAAGTCCACAGTGGAATCCAAATCGTAACTAAGTTGTAAGCCCAAGGTTGTCATATAAGATCTATACAATAACACTTCGATATTAATACAGCTATCGAGCAAGATCGAGTGGCCGTGGCGTCAGGTCTGTGCTCCCGTGATACCTTGTGGCCATAGAGGGAGCTGCAGGCAAGAACTATTGAATGGCGCGACGTCTTCAGCCGTAGATAACGCCATGAACCTCCTCCGGCCGCGACGTGAGGCTAAGGCCGACCACCACGCATGCGAGGCCGGGCTGAGCGACGGCATCTAGCTTTAAATGTAGAACATTGTAAGTTAATGGAGATGAGTAGGAAAAATAAACACGTAATGTTTCGATACAGCATTAGCAGTGACCTGCTTGACACAAATGTTCAAATATGTGTGAATTCCTGAGGGACCAAACTGCTGAGGTCATCGGTCACTAGACTTACACTAACTTATTCTGAGAACAACACACAAGCCTATGCCCGAGGGAGGACTCAAACCTTCGGCGGGAGGGCTGCTTGACACACTCAAGTGTTTGAAATATCTGGGCGCAGCGTTGCAAAGGAATATGAAGTGGAACGGGCAGGTGAGGACTGTGGTAGGAAAGGCGAATTGACAAGTTCGGTTTATTAGGACAATTTTAGGAAAGTGTGGTTAATTTGTAAAGAAGACCGCTATTGCGGATCCAAAACACTAGAGCAGTACTCAGGAATTGGTCGCACTAGTGTTCTACACGCTCTCTCTTTTACAGATGACCTGATGGTCGGATTAAAGGAAGACTCCGAACCAATTCGGAGATGTCTGTCAGATTTGTTCCCGGCATGCTCGAACAACATGCAAGTATTACGGAGAGGCTTCGGAAAAACAAATGGAAATCGATGGAGGGAACACGGCGTTCTTTTCGCAAAACAATATTGAGAGAACTGGCATTTGAAGCTGACAGGTGCCACGCACGTAAGCATCCTGTCTGATCACCTTCATCCATTCATGCCCATTATGCATTCCGACGGACTGGGGCAATTCCAGGAGGACAACGCGACGCTCCACACGTCCATAATTCCTACAGAATGGCTCCAGGAACACTCTTCTGAGTTTAAACATCTCCGCTGTCCACCATACTCCGCAGACCTGAACACTATGGAGCATATCTTGGATGCCTTGCAACGTGCTGTTTAGAAGAGATCTCCATCCCTGGTACTCTTACGGGTTTATGGACAGTCCTGCAGGATTCATAGTGCCAGTTCCCTCCAGTACTACTTCAGACACTAGTCGAATCTATTCCACATCGTGTTGCGGCACTTCTGACTGCCCGCGGAGCCCTACACGATATTAGGCAGGTGTACCAGTTTCTTCGGCTTTTCAGTGTATTAATTAATGAGATTCTACATCTGCATCTACATTTATACTCCGCAAGCCAACCAACGGTGTGTGGCGGAGGGCACTTTACGTGACACTGTCATTACCTCCTTTTCCTGTTCCACTCGCGTATGGTTCGCGGGAAGAACGACTGCCGGAAAGACTCCGTGCGCGCTCGAATCTCTCTAATTTTACATTCGTGATCTCCTCGGGGGGTATAAGTAGGGGGAAGCAACATATTCGATACCTCATCCAGAAACGCACCCTCTCGAAACCTGGACAGCAAGCTACACCGCGATGCAGAGCGTCTCTCTAGCACAGTCTGCCACTTGAGTTTGCTAAACATCTCCGTAACGCTATCACGTTTACCAAATAAGCCTGTGACGAAACTCGCCGCTCTTCTTTGGATCTTCTCTATCTCCTCCGTCAACCCGCCTTACCAACAATTAATTTTATATGATCATTCCACTTCAAATCATTCCGTACGCATATTCCCAGATATTTTACAGAAGTAACTGCTTCCAGTGTTTGTTCCGCTATCATATGATTATGGTAGCGGAGTCACTTTCATGTCATTTTAGTGGCTGCTTTTGACACGGTGCGTACTGCGCAGGTTCCAAGGGTTCGAGCGTGGGCCTGGCCATCACGCAATCGCTGTTCGTGACGGATATGCTGCAGTACGGAATCCTGCAGCTGAACGAGTCGGTGAGCCAGGCCACGTCCGTGGAGCGCGTGCTCGAGTACACCAGGCTCGACATGGAGCCCTCCCTCGAGTCCGAACCAGGTAAGGCTTACTGTTCTCGCCTCGCTGCTTCGCCACCAGAGTGGTCCATCTGGGGTAACATCCCTCAAATCGGAAAATAAAGATATCTAACAGATTAGAGAAAAATTATATTTTAATGATCATTTCTCCTTCATAGTGGCTAAACTTAAAAACTAACGCTCTTACGAGTGCCCGTTGTGTTCCACCATAAATGCTAACTAGCATAAAGACATTTTGGGCATCAAAATATATAATTTTGTAACTTGAAGTATCAATCAAAACTGACGTTTCGATCGCCTTTGCTTCATGTAGACTAAACTGTTTAATCTCTCAGAAGACGATCACAACAAAGACGGTCGAAACGTCGGTTTTGATAGTTGCTTATATTTACAAAAAGACGCGCCAGATGTTTAAAAGAACTGTAATCAGTAGTTCTCTTACTACATTTGGTACACAGATATCTTACAAAACGCACTTACACTGCACCGAGTCAGATGTTAGTTTCTAAGCTAGCTCAGCGTGTTCGGTCACAGTGTTATGTGCCCTCCGTAATATAAAAACTGAGTGAATGGGTCAACGACGAACTTGAATGGATGTGATAGGACGTCCACTGCGAACAAATGCAACGAACAATGATCAAAATGAAATAATAGAAACATAAATAAAAAAGAAATTGAAGCAATTATTCTGTCACTGAAGTGTAATGACACATATAGCTTTTTCATGGCTAAAATACATTTAACACTTATCTGGAAAATGAAAGATTAACATTTTTGTGTTCCCTCAATCCCAATATTACACGTTCAGAAAAAAAAGAACTGACCAATTTTGGAAATTAGTGAGGCGACATTTGATCAGCGTAGTCCCATCTTGCCAAATTAATCTTTGACAGTTAACTTCAGGTCTGAGTCTGTTCAGGGACTTCCAACTTGTCCATTTTCATCATAGCCGGGGGTACAGTTCCTGAAACTATTTACCAGCCAGGTGGAAGATAGATCTTTGGTCTCCGTAGTTGTAACCTAGTTTTTTGAAAAATGGCTGTAAGTGTCGTCGATATTTTAAGGAAACTCTTCCTCGATTTCAGTCGTTGCAGGTGCAGTTCGCGCCCATACAGAGATGCAGTCTCTCTCCACTTCCTTTCTTTCCTCATAATGTACGAGGTCTGTTCAAAAATTTCCGTAACTTTGTCACAAAATTTTTCTAGGCTTACCTTTTACTTATCGTGCACGGTCTCCTTCGAAATATCCTCCTCCACAAGTGGTACACTACTCCCAGCGCATTTCCACTTCCGGAAGCAGTCTTCGTACGCCTCTCGCTGGATCGCAGCACGAAGCACCGTTTGGGAATATTCTTTTATTTCGTCTATCGTTCGTTCTTCCAACGGAGTTTTCAATTTTTGGAATAAAAAAGTCCGCAGGAGCCAGATCTGGAGAGTATGGAGGATGAGGCAGCACAGTGATTTCGATTTTTTGTGCAATAGTCACGCACCAACAGGGATGAATGTGCGGGTGCGTTATCGAGATGCAAGAGCCATGAATTGTCTCACCACATTTTAGACCGTTTTCTTCTCAAATTTTCTCATAGGCGTCTCAAAGCGTCACGACACTACCATCGATTAACAGTTAGTCCCTGTGGCGCGAATTCTAGATGAAATAAGAACCCTATCAGCATGGCTTCGACATTTGACCTGCCTGGCGAGCTTTTTTTGTCTTGGAGAACCTTCTCCAGTCCATTGTGAAGATTGAACCTTGGTCCCAACATCATATTCGTAGACCCATGTCTCATCACTAGTTATGATTCTCTTAAGGAACATCTCGTTCTCATTTGCGCGATCCAAAAGCTCTTCATATATTGCGAGGCGAAGATCTTTCTGGTCTTGACTAATGAGTTGTGGGACAAACTTAGCGGCAACACGATGCATTTAAAGACGCTGTGTGAGGATTTCGTGACACGACCCAACTGAAATGTTACATTCTTTTTCAGTCTCTCCGACAGTCACTCTTCGATTGTTGCTCACAATTTCGTTTACGCTCCTGGGAAGGGCGTCGTCGGTAGACGTTGAAGGGCGTCCAGAAGGAGGGTCGGCCTTAACATCCGTCCGGCTACTTTTAAACCGTGTGAAGCATTAGCACTGAGTACGGCTTAAGCACTCATCACCGTAGGCTTTCTGCATCGTTTGGTGTCCCTCTATAAAGATTTTCTTGAGTCTGACGCAAAATTTAATGCAGACACGTTGCTCCTCTAACTCTGCCATCTCGAAATCCGAAAACTGTGTTAAACAACGTTCTACTCAATACAGCACCAAACAATAACTAATGGATGTACAACAATGAAACTTCCGGCAGTTACACATTAGACATCGGTGTGTGCAGGGATGTCAACCGCATTTCGCTCCGACATGGCACTGGCACGCAATTACGAATTTTCCGGAATTTTTTTTTTAACAGACCTTGTGTGTTATATTTGATAAGTGGTCACTAATGGTCTGGTTTCAAACAGTTGATGGAACAATCGCTATTGCTTTAGCGCCAACGTGCGGCAGTGCCTAAGCTTCCAGATTACAAGAAATGAGAGCCTGAGGTGGTGCTGGGGTTGGGAATAGGCTGAGTAGTGAGACGTGGTGCGGCGTGGTGTGTTGCAGGCAAGAAGCCGCCGAAGGGCTGGCCCAGCTCCGGCGCCGTCGTCTTCCAGGACGTGACGCTGCGGTACGGCGCGGACGTCCCGCCCGTCCTCAAGGCGGTCAACTTCTCCATAGCGCCCACGCACAAGGTGAGCGCCAGTGTTCAGCAGCGGCACTCGCCGGCAAGCTACACTGCTGGACACGATATCGAGTGAACGCGAATTGTGTCGCTTGCATTAGGCCACGTTCTTAAATAAAGCATTCTGCCGTTTCTCGTCGCTTCAATACCGATGAAACCTCAAGCTTTTTACAGTTCCCACCATCGGCTTCGTCTGGGGAAACTAACAGTCGTGCTGGCCTCATACAGCCCGTAAAAAGTTCGTGTACAGTATCTTGAAACAAATTTTGCAAGACTTTGTTTTTGGATCGAATCTACCTTGAGGAAACAATTCTTTCTGTTTTTACCCAGACATGTTTCACTGAAGTTACGTGCAAGATCTCGCGCGAGCGCTGCTGCTGCTGCTGTGTGTGTGAGTGAGTGTGTGTGTATGTGTGTGTGTGCGTGCGTGTGGATTAGTGTCGTGTGAGAGTTCTTTCAGGCCAGAGTTCTGTCGCAGAGAGATATGTATTCGTTCATAATTTCTGATAAACGAATAAGGGAACTCTGCCCTCAAAAACTGTGAGACGACGAACCTATAATCACACACGCAGACACACAAACACACACACACACACACACACACACACACACACACACACACACACAAACTCAGAGACAGTGTCAAAGATTAAAAGTCACTTCACTTCGGGCAAAATCTCAAGCTTTCGACAATTTCCACCCCCTCCCTCATAACACATTCAACTGCTCCGCTGCTCGTTTCGTAGTTTTGAGAAAGTGACAATTAAAGTTTAGAGAGTGGAGTTTTTCACAATGAACATAATGACAAAACCAGGAAAAGTATGGAAAGATGTTGCACACACTTACGCACACACACACACACACACACACACACACACACACACACACACCCTCTTCCACATTGAATAAAATCATGTTAGCCATACATTTTCGAGATAAATAACTTTCTACATTAAGTTCTCCATGGCTGCACTTGACAGACCGTGAAAGGAAAACAACTGTCACGCAAAACACAGAAAGCCACAAAATTCACAGCAAGTGGTTACGAGGTATAAAAAGATCTAGACTATTTTAGACTTTGTGAGTAATTTCCTAACAAGTCGAAATTATATAAGCACAGGTAGTAATGACAAACGCGTCTGTTATTTAATAGAAGGGGAAAAAACCCTACTGCTGATGCTGTAACACCAGGAAAACGTGTCTTGGTTCTCAAATTTGTGAACACTTTGTTAACAACTGAAAATTACGTAAATACGGATAGTGAAGACAAATTTTCCTATTATTTGATAGAAAGAAAGTAAAAAAGCTACTGATTATGGTGTTACTTCAGTGAAATATGTCTGAGTGGAAAAACAAAAAGTGTGTTTATTCAAGGAAAACCCCACCCAAAAATAAATATTTTTTTGAGCAAACACGCTGACAAGAGGTTGAAAGCCGAGACAAATATTAGTGAGGCCTGGATGGGTGTGGCGCACGTTGTGGCAGCGCGCCGCCGCCGAGTGCCGGTACACACGCAGGGCTGGTGGTGCCCGCAGGTGGGCATCGTGGGTCGCACGGGAGCCGGTAAGTCGTCGCTCATCTCGGCGCTGTTCCGGCTGGCGCCGGTCGACGGCGCCGTGCTGCTCGACGACATCGACACGCAGACCATCGGGCTGCACGACCTGCGCCGCCACATCTCCATCATCCCGCAGGAGCCCGTGCTCTTCTCCGCCTCCATGAGGTTCAACCTCGACCCCTTCCAGGAGTTCGACGACGCCAAGCTCTGGGAGGCGCTCGAGGAGGCAAGTAGCACCTCTCACCACTTCTTTGCCTTTTGTTCCCCCTCCCTACAAATACGCGCGAAGCAGTTCCCATAATGAAGCTATGACTCTCACTTCCTTGGTCCATGCACATCTACATAGTTACTTCACAAACCCGCGTCCGGCCATCCTGATTTACGTTTTCCGGGATTTCCCTAAATCGTTTCAGGCAAATGCCGGGATGGTTCCTTTAACAGCACTCGGCCGACTTCCTTCCCAATCCTTCCCTAATCCGATGAGACCGATGACCTCGACGTTTGGCCTCTTCCCCCAAATACACCCACCCACCAACTTCACAAGCCATCGTACGGTGCCGCTGGTGGCCGAGCGGTTGTAGGCACTTCAGTCCGGAACCGCGTGACTGCTAGGGCCGCAGGTTCGAACCCTGCCTCGGGCATGGATGTGTATGATGTCCTTAGGTTAGTTAGGTTTAAGTAGTTCTAAGTTCTAGGGGACTGATGACCTCAGATGTTAAGTCCCATAGTGCTCAGAGCCATTTGAACCATTTTGAACCATCGTACGGTGAATGGCGGAAGGTACCCTGTACCACTACTCGTCATTTCCTTTCCTGACCCAGTCAACAAATAGGGTAAGGGAAAAGCGACTATCTACATGCCTCCGTATCCGCCCTAATTTCTCATATCTTATCTTCGTGGTCCTTACGGGCAATGTAGGTTGGTGGCAATAGAATCGTCCGGCAGTCAGCTTCAAATGCCGGTTCTCTAAATTTTCTCAATAGCATTCCTCGAAAAGAACATCGACTTCCCTCCAGGGACCCCATTTGAGTTCCCGAAGCATCTCCGTAACACTTGAGTGTTGCTCGAACCCACCAGTAACAAAACTAGCAATCTGTCTCTAAATTGATTCGATGTCTTCCCTCAATCCGACCTGGTACGGATCCCAAACACTGGAGCAGCACTCAAGAAAAGATCGAACCAGCGCCTTATATGCGGTCTCCGTTACAGGAGAACCAGTCTTTCCCAAAATTCTCCCAATAAACCGAACTCGACCATTCGCCGTCCCTACCACAGTTCTCACATGCTCGTTCCATTTCATATCGCTCGGCAACGTTACGCCCAGATATTGAAATGACTTGACTGTGTCAAGCAGGACATTAGTAATGCTGTATCAGAACATTACAGGCTTGATATTCCTTCTCATCCGCATTAACTTACGTTTTTCCACATTTAGGGCTAACTGCCACTCATCACACCAACTGGAAATTTTGTTTAAGTCGTCTTGTATCTTCATACAGTCGCTCAACTTCGACACCTGCCTGTACACCACGGCATCATCACCAAACAACCGCAGATTGCTGCCCACAATGTCTGCAAAATCATATATAGAGACAACAACAGTGGTACTATCACACTTTCCTGGGGCAGTCCTGACGATACCCTTGTCTCTGACGAACACTCCTTGTCGAGGACAACACACTGGGTTCTATTACTTAAGAAGTCTTCGAGCAACTCACATATCTGTCAACTTATTCATTATGTTCTTACCTCCGTTAACAGCCTCCAGTGGGGCACCATGTCAAATACTTTCCGGAAATCTAGAAATATCGATCCTGAAACTTCCTGGCAGATTAAAACTGTGTGCCCGACCGAGACTCGAACTCGGGACCTTTGCCTTGTCCCGAGTTCGAGTCTCGGTCGGGCACACAGTTTTAATCTGCCAGGAAGTTTCATATCAGCGCACACTCCGCTGCAGAGTGAAAATCTCATTCTGGAATATCGATCCTGTCTGTTGCCCTTCATCCACAGTTCTCAGTATATCATGTGAGAAAAAGTAGGTGATTGTCCAGCAATCCATAAAGGTATTTTACAAAAGAATATGAACACAAATTTAATAACATGTGGACCATCTTTTACCTGTAATAGAGATTAACTCACTTTAGGATCAAAGCATTTTGGCAAAAACAGAGGGGTGCTAATATTCCCAATGTGTTTCTGGACCAGAGTAATACAGTTCACAACAGGTATATGTTATCCTACAATCAGCTGATTCTAGAATCCACAACAGAAGTGTTATTTCATTGTCACGCCTGTCAAATGAATCTTGGTCATATTTTCCGTAGCTGGTAGCCCATGGCAAGTGAGTATTTGAAAAAGGCCACACTTCACGATGTGAGTATGTAGATTGCATTCCATAGAGAAAGATGGAACGCAGTTATGACACTGTATGAATACTGATTAACTGTGTAGGCACTTTATACAGGGTGGGGAACATAAAAATGGCCCAAAGAACAGTGTTCCAGGGTACAAAGAAACAGAGCAGAGGAAAGGAACTACAGTACTAACCTGTCTGTAGCAAATGTTGCAAGTGACCACCATTCATCTCTTGGCACTTTTGGACGCTGGTCAGCAAGTTGCTGAAGGAGGATAGAAGCTGGACTTTTGGAATTGCTGAAATATCACTCGAAATGTTCCGCTACAGTTCTTCAAGACTATGAGGGTTGCTGCGATACTTCAGGGTTCCCCAAGCAAAGTAATCACACATTGATACTTTAGGTGACCTAGTTGGCCATACTGACTTCTGCTAACAACTCTTATCAGGCGTGAAGATAGTGTAAATGTACTCCAAGGTTCGGCCAGCTGTACGGGCAGTTCCTTCATCTTTTTGGAAGGCACTGTGCGTCTTTTCCTCCTCCGAGAATGCTGGTACAATTTTCTACCTGTTGGTAATGTAACGCGCCGAATTTAGCCTCTCATCTGGGCCGCTTTTATTTGCCCTTATTTGCCGCTTTTTTTTTTGCCCTACCCTCTACTACTAACTGTATAATGTATTTTCCCGTTGTTGCGCAGACGAACTATTTATTCTCATAATTTTGACCTTAATTTCGAACAGCTTTTTGCAACAAATTCTGGAGCAATTGTTCTGTAATGTTAGTTTGCCAGTCTGTAGCGACTCTTACTGTCCGCTGCACCTTGCAGGCGTACCCCTTTGCATGTAGTCTCTCTCCAACTCTTTAACGGAAATTGCGATCCTGGCGAAAATCTCTAAGTTATTAACGCCACGATGCTTAAGCATTTAGACTACGAAATGAGACACTTAAGTTGTCCAACAGTTCATAAAGGTATTTTACAAAAGAATATCATGAGGTTTATTATTCGATAGCAAAATAACCGCTGATGGCCGAAGCAGGGAGGATATAAAATGCAGACTGACAATGGCAAGAGCCATTTCTTAAAATCTAATGTAAAAGTAAGTGTTAAGGACTCTGTTCTAAAGGTATCTGTTTGGGGTTAACCTTGAACGAAAGTCAAACCTGACGATAAGCAGTTCCGACTAGAGGAGCATGGAAGCTTGTGTGGCAGTAGAATGTTGAAGATTAGATGGGTAGATCGCATGACTGTACCTGCAACAGAATGAAGTTGTCTGCAGGTCATATTATGATGTTTTTGGAGAACGAACATCTCCTCTACAAAAATCAACATGGATTCCGCAAACAGAGATCTTGCAAAAATCAGCTCGCTCTGTTCCTCTACGAGGTCCATAGCGCCGTAGACAACATAGACAACGGCACTCCGGTTGATGTCCTGTTCCTTTTCAGCAAGGCACTTTACACCATTCCGCACTGCCATTTAGTGAAAGAGTACGAGCTTGTCGAGTATCGGAGCAGATCTGCAACTGAATTAAAGGCTTCCTTGTAGATAGAACTCAACACGCTGCTCTTAATGGATGAAAGTCGACAGATGTAAAGACAATTTCCGGAGTACGAGTACACCAAAGACGTGTGATAGGATCATTACTGTTTTCAGTGTATATGAATGATCTGTTAGAAAGCGTTGTATGCTCTTTAAAACTGTTCTGCAACAAAGTAGCAACATGAGAAAACGGTACCAATTTGCATAATGATTAATGAATTGTGCACGCTCTGACAGGAAAAGAAAGCCACTACTGTACAACTACACTATTGGTGAGAAACTGCTGGAAAGAGTATGTACTGTAAAATATCCAGGAGTAACCATGTAGAGCGACCTTAATTGGAATGATCACATAAAAAACATAGTAGGAAAAGCATATGCCAGACTTAGATTCAGACTTAGATTCATAAGAAGGTCCTAAAGAAAATGGAGCTCATCCACGAAGAAGGTGGCTTATAAGGCGGTTGTTCGATCGGTTCTTGAGTACCGTTCACTAATATGGGAGCCTTACCAGGTAGGACTGTTAGAAAAGATAAAAGATTCAACGACGCTCGGCGCGTTTGATTACGAGATCGCTTAGTCCACGCGAGAGCGTTACAGTGAAGCTCAACAAATTCCAGTGGACAAAAGAGGCGTCGTGCATCACGGAGAGATTTACTATTATAATTTCGAGAGGGCACTTTCCGAGGGGAGTCGGACAACATATTACTTTCTCCCACATACGTTTCGCGTAATGATCATGACGAGGAAATCCGAGAAGTTAGAGCTAATACAGAGGCTTACTGACAATCATCATTCTTCTCATTCACGAGTGGAAGAACAAGAAGGGGGAATCAGTTAGCGGCAGCAGAAGTACCCTTCGGAAAAAACACACTTTTAGGTGACTTGCGGGGTATGATGTATATGTAGATGTAGACAGTTACCATAGCAACAACCAATCAGAGCAGGAGTTAGGTCACTCCTTCTGTCCTGTCCACATTTCTCATATTCCTCTAATGCCTCAGCGGCGGACGACAGTTGCGGTTTCTAGCACAAGTCTGTGAGTTGTTTCTTTGGCAATGCGATATTTTTCTTTTACGGAATGTGTGACTCTATTTTTGAAATTTCTTATGAAAATGATAATTCTATTATGTTTATGCCAAGTGAACTCAACATTGCACTTTCACGGGGAAAGTATGGACGTACTCAGTGCGAAACTGCGCACTTGCTGCCAGCGTAGCCATGTTGCCCTTGCACTAAATGGCGAACCGACATCACCCCCTTCCATTTTCAATTGTCAATCACTTTGTTGTTTTGATCCAGGTATAATGAGGGGCTACTGAATCGAATAGAGAAAAATAGAAATGTATTGCATAAATTGATTAAAAGAAAGGATTTGTTGATAGGACACATTCCATGACTTAAAGGAACGGTCAGTTTTCTAATGGAGGGAAGGATGACTGGAAAAAATGTAAAGGAAGAGGGCGCTGTACTGCAGTTAATAGCTTTAACTAGAAGTAGATTGCAGTAATTATTCAGAGATGAAGAGGCTTGCACAGGATAAACTACCGTGGAGAGCTGCAGCAGAACAGTCTTCGAACTGAAGATCCCGACACAACTTAATGAGCTACAAAATCTGTGACAAGTACTCTTATGCCTCAGGGATATCATTATATTATCGTCATCTTTAATTAGATTCGGGAACATACAAGAAATTTTCATTCTTAATAGCAAATAATATTTTCTTTTAATGTTTTAGCTTTCATGTCTTCTACTTTTTTCTTCATGCAGTTTAGTTATGAGCAGTTTACTGCTGCCCTCTCGTGTGGGATCACAGTGTCATCTGCAGTATTGTGCCAACAATCTGCAACGAGTGTAAAGACACGTAAGAATATGTGACTATACTTACCAGTGCCAAACTGATAGGGTCTTTCTCTGAGGTTTCATGCAATGAAACCTTCTCTGACGGCTGGTACCTTGGGTATCACATAGGGCATACACTACCTGATCAAAAATGTCCGGATACCTATCAGTGGACATTAATATAGAGTTTGTCCACTGTTCGCCTTTTGACTGCTTGAACTTTGAGGGGTACACTTTCAGTGGAGTGTCTGAATGTCTGAAGGAAGGCAGCAGCCGACCCTCTCTCAACAGCCGAAAAGAGTGCTGGGGTCTCGATGAAAGTCGACGCGCTAGCGTATCCCAGAGGTAATACATTGGTACTAGGTTGGCATTCTGGGCAGCCCAGTCAATTTTACTAAAGTTATTATCCACAAACCATTGCCTCACAGACGCTGGCTTATGACAGGTTGCATTGCACCAAGCTTCTATCTCTCCTGTACGTAGTACACAGTACCCTTCTCCATTTAGCGCTTTCGTAAGCACAATAAGTGGAGAAAAATATCGCAGTACCGTAATACCACTTCCTCCGTACTTCAGTGTTACCACTACACAAGATGGCAGGTAACGTGCTCCAAGCATTCACCTACTCCAGACTTACCCCAAGCCCCTCCATCGGATTGCCACAGGGTATACCACGATTCATCACTCCAAAGTGCTCGTTTATGACCTCCACAGTTCAGTGGCGCCGCTCTTTACGTCACCTCAAGTGTAGCTTAGCACTGACTAAAGAAATGCGTGGATTATGAGGCGTTGCTCGACCACTGTACCCCACCCTTTCTAAATCACTACGAACAGTTCTTGTGCTTCATCTACATCTACATGGATACTCTGCAAATCACATTTAAGTGCCTGGCAGAGGGTTCATCGAACCACCTTCACAATTCTCTATTATTCCAATCTCGTATAGCGTGCGGAAAGAATGAACACCTGTGCCTTTCCGTACGAGCTCTGATTTCCTTTATTTTATCGTGGTGATCGTTCCTCCCTATGTAGGTCGGTGTCTACAAAATATTTTCGCATTCGGAGGAGAAAGTTGGTGATTAGAATTTCGTGAGAAGATTCCGTCGCAACGAAAAACGCCTTTCCTTTAATGATTTCCAGCCCAAATCCTGTATCATGTCTGTGACACTCTCTCCCATATTTCGCGATAATACAAAATGTGCTGCCTTTCTTTGAGCTTTTTCGATGTATTCCGTCAGTCCTATCTGGTAAGGATCCCACACCGCTGGGCAGTATTCTAAAAGACGACGGATAAGCGTAGTGTAGGCAGTCTCCTTAGTAGGTCTGTTACATTCTCTGAGTGTCCTGCCAATAAAACGCAGTCTTTGGTTAATCTTCCCCGTAACATTTTCTGTGTTCCTTTCAATTTAAGTTGCTCGTAATTGTAATACCTAGGTACTTACATGAATTTACGGCTTTTAGATTAGACTGATTTATCGTGTAACCGAAGTTTAACGAGTTCCTCTTAGCACTCATGTGGATGACCTCACACTTTTCGTTATTCAGGGTCAACTGCCACTTTTCGCACCATTCAGATATTTTTTCTAAATAGTTTTGCAGTTTGTTTTGATCTTCTGACGACTTAATTAGTCGATAAACGACAGCCTCATCTGCAAACAACCGAAGACGGCTGCTCAGATTGTCTCCCAAATCGTTTATGTACTTAAGGAACAGCAAAGGGCGTATAACACTACCTTGGGGAAATCACTTCTGTTTTACTCGATGACTTTCCATCAATTACCACGAAATGTGACCTCTCTTACAGGAAATCTCAAATCCAGTCACATAACTGAGACATTCCATAAGCACGCAATTTCACTACGAGACGCTCGTGTGGTACAGTGTGAAAAGCCTTACGGAAACACTGAAATGCGGAATCGATCTGAAATCCCTTGTCAATAGCACTCAACAATTCATGCGAATAAAGAGCTAGTTGTGTTTCACAGGAACGATGTTTTCTATAGACCCATGTTGACTATGTGGCAATAGACCGTTTTCTTCGAGGTAATTCAAAATGTTAGAACATAATATATGTTCCAAAATCCTGCTGCATATCGACGTTAACGATATGGGTCTGTAATTTAGTGGATTACTGCTCCTACCTTTCTTGAATATTAGTGCAACCTGTGCAACTTTCCAGTCTTTGGGTGTTACCTAGACTAATTGTAGCACTTTGGAAACGACAACTGATTACTATCCCAAATTTAATACGATTGTTTACAACCATCCTCCGCAATGCTTGGCGGTCAGTGTCCATCAGTACATGAGGTCTGCCTGCTCTTGGTTTAGCTGAGGTTATTCCTTCACATTTACCTCTACTGATCGACCGATTCTGTTGTTGTTGATTCTTTACTGTCAACACAATGCTACACGCCTCCATATATTCTTACGGGTCCGCCTCTCGTGATATCTAGTGAACAGTTTCGTATTACATAGAATGCCCGGATGCTTCTGGTACGAGGTGTGATCAAAAACGTGGTGAATTAATTTATTAATATCAAAGTAATAAGTTTGCATGCTATTCGATTTAATCGCGTTCAGAATACTGTCCTTGCCCTGCAGTGCACTTATCCCAACATTGAATCCCTGAGTGGAAGCTTTCTGGAAGGACGTTCAGTTGCTCTGTCGTGGCCCTCTCAATGACAGGAACGGTGTCAAAACGTTTTCCTTTAAGAATTGTTTTAATTTTTGGGAGGAGCCAGAAGTCGCCTATTAGTAAACCTAGTGAGCAAGGTGGATGGCCAAAAACTCGCAAATAAAAAGGGAGGTGTGCCACTGCGCTTTGTCGAGATGAACAAGAAAGCCACTAGTTTCTCTGGTCTCTTTCTTCGTAAATCCTCTCTCAAATGTTGTAGTACGCTATTGTAAAAGTCAACAGTTACCGTTGTTCACCTTGGACTGAACTCTTATCGCAACATCGAAAAAAAAAGAAAAGAAACAGTGACCATGGTTTTGATATTCTATTTGGACTGGCGTGCCATTTTAGGACGAGCAGATTCACTGGTTTCCAATTGGGAATTCTGAATTTTCTATAGACTCAAGTTTCATCTCCAGTAACAATTTTGGACATCAAGTGCGGATCTGAAATAAGACGAGCCTTCAGCTCCATGCAAACTGACACGCGATTTTCGTTTTGTTCACCACTCGAAAGTCTGCGAACAAATTTTGCAGTGACTCCGCTCATTTGCAAATTATCAGTTAAAATGCTTTGCACGAACCTGTGAGAGTTTCTAAATTCTTAGGTAAGCTCTCGAATAGTTATTCGCCTGTTTGAACGAATATTTTTTGCCACTTTTTGTATGTTTTAGTCTGTTTTTGAGGTTAGTAGACGTTCTGAACTTTGCTCGTATTGTACCGAGTCATTTTCGCTTTTAAATCGGTCAAACCATTTGTGAACAGTATTCAGAGTTACAGCTATACAGCCATTCGCCAACTTTCACATTTCATGAGGTTCTTTAGCAAAAACGTGTGTGAATTCCTAAGGGACGAAACTGCTGAGGCCATCGGTCTCTAGACCTACACACTACATAAACTAATTTAAGTTAGGAACAGCACATACATCCATGCCCGAGGGAGGAGTTGAACCTCCGGTGGGAGGGGCCGCGCAGTCCGTGACATAGGACATCCAACCGCGCTGCCACTCCGCACAGCGGTTCTTTAGCGCTTTTTGCAACTTAAAACAGAATTTAATATTCCCGCGTTTTTCGAAATTCACGATGCGCGACAGACATAGTAAACACAATCTCACTCTAGCGTCTCTGGATGCTGACTGACAAGTCTCATGTGGTCAGGCCGTCGAACAAGTTGCATCAAATGGGTATAGCATCAGCAGTTGCTGCTAAAAAAATTCACTCAGAGCATTTTTTGATCACACCTCGTGTGTTTATTAGCTTCGCGATGAATGGCGAAATAGTTTTGAGATTTTCTCACAAATGGCTTTGAACACTCTTGCTACTTGTCACACTGCATTACATGTTCGAAGCTTCTACAAACTGATACTGATCTGATACGTGTGTTCACGTGGTGGGGCAGATGGCGAGTTCGGTTCTTGAAGATAATTTTCTCTAGAGGTTTCTCTACAGGCGGGAGGGGAGGGGAAGCTGCCGCCAAACCTCTCCGCTACCCTCTCGCTGAGAACGCTCATGGCAATGGCTACGATCGCCAACAAAGGCACTGTCGGTAACGAATAGCCCAGTGCACACTGTATGCAAAGTGTTATGTAGGAGTATCTGCATTTTCCAGCTAGACCTAAAATCTCCCTGCTTATTCCAGAGTGTGTGACAGTGAAATTTTGTTTGTCGAACAGGTGGAGCTGAAACACGCCGTGGACAGCCTGGACTCGCAGGTGACGGAGGGCGGCGGCAACCTGAGCGTGGGGCAGCGCCAGCTGGTGTGCCTGGCGAGGGCCATCCTCAGGAACAACAAGGTGCTCGTCCTGGACGAGGCCACCGCCAACGTAGACAGCGAGTGAGTACAGCCCCTTAACCTCACTACACACTTCGCTGTAGCCTAGTTGTGCGACTAGTCCTTTTCCCGCGACCACAGTCCAGAGTCTTCATACGTCCCTAAAATATGGCTGGACTCAGTCTGGTCGCACTTTTTATAGTAAAAATATAGGCATATGGTACGTTGAAAATTCCTTCCCTATAACGTACATCCACATATTCGCATACTTTAGTAGTGCATTTACTTTTACATCTTATTTTTGAAATCTACATCAGCATCAAAGGGGACTCTAAATTATGTACTTCTACGTACGTGGTGCAGTCGCATTAATGTGACCACCGCTTAAGTTCGACGTCAGTGTGCAGTAACCACTCAAAGACGGAACTGGCAGCACTAGTAGAGGAGGGTTTATAAAGCGTGTCGAGTGGACGCGGAGAACAGCGCAGTCCACGTAATACGGAAACGGAGCGATTTATCTGACGTCCAGAACAACATGACCATTGACTTCCGGGCCAAGGGTCGAAAGATTCCTGAAACGGCTAACTTTGTAAACTGTTCGCGTGCCGCCGTGTTTAAAGTATACTGTGCATAGCACAATGGCGCTATCGAAAACTGGCACTGGGGCAACTGTGGAACACAACGCGGGTAAACGACGGCTTCTGAGATGTGTAAGGGCGAACAGACGTGCAGCTGACCGTCCGGACGAACCAAGGGGCTACCAACGGTGGCTCCTCAACGACCGTTCAGCGAACTTTGGTGCGTATTGGCCTCCGCAGCAGGTACCTGGTTCATGCAACCATGCCGACTGTTGTTCATCGGTGACGAAGACTGGAATTTGCACTCTCATAGCGCAAGTGGACGTTCACTGACTGGTGACAGGTGGCCTCTTCAGATGAGTCACATTTTATGCTTCATCGGACAGACGGCTGTTGGCGTGTAAAGTGTGGAACTTCTGAAAGCGAACACCCTGCAATAATCGTTGGAAGGGTCCAAATTAGAGGCCATTTCCTGGGTGATCTCTTCATTTAGGAAGGCGTAAAGGATCAACTCAAGTAGGTATGCATCTTTGAGGAACATGTCCACCCCTACATGCAGTATGTTTTACCTCGGCACGATGGCATCTACCAGCAGAAAAATGCACTGTATCACACAGCTTGCAATGTATAAGCGTGGTTCGAAGAGCACCAGGATGAATTTTACGTACTCCCCTGGCCACCAAACTCCCCGGATGTAAACCCAATCGAGAATCAGTGGACCATCTCGATTGGACCGTTCGCTCCATCAATCCCCAACCGTGAAACCTAGCTCAGATGGTCACGAAACTCTAGCGCCACATTCCTGTCGGTACTTTCCAGAATCTCAGTGACTTTTCCTGCACGTGACTTTTCCCGCAGGTTCGAATCCTGCCTCGGGCATGGATGTGTGTGATGTCCTTAGGTTAGTTAGGTTTAAGTAGTTCTAAGTTCTAGGGGACTGATGACCTCAGAAATTAAGTCACATAGTGCTCAGAGCCATTTGACCCTAAATAATGAAAACTGTGAGGTCATCCACATGAGCGCTAAAAGGAAACCGTTAAATTTCAATTCCACGACAAATCAATCAAAGGCCGTAAATTCAACCAAGTACCTAGGAATTACAATTACGAAAAACTTAAATTGGAAAGAACACGTAGAAAAAGTTGTGGGGTAAGCAAACCAAACAAGCGGTTTGTTGGCAGAACACTTACAAAATGTAACAGATCTACTAAAGAGACTGCCTACACTACACTTGTCCGTCCTCTTTTGGAGTTCCGCTGCGAAGGGAGTACATCGAAAAATTTAAAAAAGAGCAGTACGTTTTGTATTATCGCGAAATAAGGAAAGAACCTCACTGATATGATACACGATTTTGGGTGTACGTCATTAAAACAAGAGCGATTTTTGCTTCAGCAGAATCTTCTCTCGAAATTTCAATCACCAACTTTCTGTTTCGGATGCGAAAATAATTTGTTGACGCCAACCTACATAGGGAGAAACGATCATCATAATAAAATAACGGAAATCAGAGATCCCACGGAAGATATAGGTGTTCGTTTTTACTGCGCGCTGTTAGAGATTGGAATAATGAACCCTCTGCCAGGTACTCAAGTGTAGTTTGCAGATAATCCACGTAGATGTAGATGTAGACTACTCTGCCACTTGTTCTATTCTTTGATTCCCAAGTAACTGCTGTTATCGTACACTAAATGCTTCTTTAACAGCAACGTAGTAAAACACCAATCTGATTGTGTTGACATCCGTTTTTAACATATTTAAGCCCTTCTGGTATGGCTGTAAGTTCTGGTATTAACACAAAAGATTCCGTGGAAAGTCTGAATCGTCCACGTCGCAGTGTGTTTTTATATTCCCACTCGTTTCATAATTTCGGCAGTTTCGCAGTGGAGAGAACCCTCTGCGTAATTTCAAAACATTAAACAAAAGACTTAAATTTCACCACACTTTTTAGTTGACACTCGTAAAGCATGTTTAACTATGATAATTCGAAAGTTATTGGCAGGAGAACGAAACATGTGCAATCTATGTTTGTATTTTATTTTTTTTTAAATTTCAATTAACCGTTTTGGAAGGTAAAATAAATCAACATTGCTTCTGCCTCTTTCTTTTCAGCTGAAGTTTCCTTTAGTGTCACACTTCCTACATCTTAAATAACGTTGTTCCTTCTCTTCTTCTGCCAATTTGGTTCCAGTTCTTGATTCATTTCTGCCCTGAAAGCCTGCCATTTCTATAGCCTCCTTAAAAAGTGTTCCATTTTAGATATCACTTCTTGCTTCTCTTGGGATAAGGTATTCGGAAAAACATCATCCAGGAGGAGGAGGAGGAGATTAGTGTTTAACGTCCAATCGACAACTAGGTCATTAGAGACGGAGCGCAAGCTCGGGTGAGGGAAGGATGGGGAAGGAAATCGGCCGTGCCCTTTCAAAGGAACCATCCCGGCATTTGCCTGAAGCGATTTAGGGAAATCACGGAAAACCTAAATCAGGATGGCCGGAGACGGGATTGAACCGACCGTCGTCCGAATGCGAGTCCAGCGTGCTAACCACTGCTCCACCTCACTCGGTAAACATCATCCACTCAGTCACAATGCGGATGAAAGTATGAGTAGAGATTGTGACGGACGAGCATTGAACATAATAGTGACAGAGGACAGTCATTTCAGAACTGAATGTCGCACAGGTGAACATTGTCAGCATCAAAACAACACGAGGGAGCTCCGTAATTGAGAAACACAGGGCGATCTGGAATTCCAAAACAACACGCCAATGGTGCAAGTAAACCTAACAGTGAAATGTGCTGAAGTCATCAAACTTGAACTGTGGAGCAATGGAAGAACGTTATTTGGTCGGATGAACCTTGTTTCCAACTTACGGCCCAGTCTACATCCCAAGAGTAGAACATGGAGGGTGTTCGGTGATGATTTGGGCAGCCATATCAGTGCTCTGCAACGTCACATTACTGCTAAGACTTATGTGATCATTTTGACTGATCATGTCCATCCCTTGGTACAATGTTTGTTCTTCAATTGTCACGCTGTGATTCTAACCGATAGCGCCCTTTTCACACAGCTTGCATTGCCCAGAACTGGTTTTCTGATCACGAGGATGAATTGTCGCACCTCCCCTGGCCACCAGTCACCAGATCTCAATACTATTGAACCTTTGTGGTCTACTTTAAAGAGAAGGATGCGTGACTGCCATCCCTCTCCACCATCTTTACTTGAACTAGCTACACTACTGGCCATTAAAATTGCTACACCACGAAGATGACGTGCTACAGACGCGAAATTTAACTGACAGGAAGAAGATGCTGTGTATGCAAATGATTAGCTTTTCAGACCATTCACACAAGGTTGGCGCCCTTGACGAGATCTACAACGTGCTGACATGTGGAAAGTTTCCAACCGATTTCTCATACATAAACAGCAGTTGACCGGCGTTGCCTGTTGAAACGTTGTTGTGATGCCTCGTGTAAGGAGGAGAAATGCGTACCGTCACGTTTCCGACTTTGATAAAGGTCGGATTGTAGCCTATAGCGATTGCGGTTTATCGTATCGCGACACTGCTGCTCGCGTCGGTCGAGATACAATGACTGTTAGCAGAATACGGAATCGGTTGGTTCAGGAGGGTAATACGGAACTCCGTGCTGGATCCCATCGGCCTCGCATCACTAGCAGTCGAGATGACAGGCATCTTATCCGTCTGGCTGTAACGGATCGTGCAGCCACGTCTCGATCCTTGAGTCAACAGATGGGGACGTCTGCAAGACAACAACTATCTGCACGAACAGTTCGACGACGTTTACAGCAACATGGACTATCAGGTCGGAGACCATGGCTGCGGTTGCCATTGACGTTGCATCACTGACAGGAGCGCCAGCTATGGTGTACTCAACGACGAACCTGGGTGCACGAATGGCAAAACGTCATTTTTTTCGGATGGATCTAGGTTCTGTTTACAACATCATGATGGTCGCGTCCGTGTTTGGCGACATCGCGGTGAACGCACGTTGGAAGCGTGCATTTGTCGTCGACGTACTGGCGTATCACCCAGCGTGATGGTATGGGGTGCCAATGGTTACACATCTCGGTCACCTCTTGCTCGCATTGACGGCACTTTGAAAAGTGGACGTTACATTTCAGACGTGTTAAGACCCGTGGCTCTACCCTTCATTCTATCCCTGCGAAACCCTACATTTCAGTAGGATAATGCACGACCGCGTGTTGTAGTCCTGTACGGGCCTTTCTGGATACAGAAAATGTTCGACTGCCCTGGTCAGCACATTCTCCAGATCTCTCACCAATTGAACACTTCTGGTCAATGTTGGTTGAGCAACTGGCTCGTCACAATACGCCAGTCACTACTCTTGATGAACTGTACCTGTACACGCCATCCATGCTCTGTTTGACTCAATGCCCAGGCGCATCAGTGCCGTTATTACGGCCAAAGGTGGTTGTTCTGGTTACTGATTTCTCAGAATCTATGCACCCAAAATGAGTGAAAATATAATCACATGTAAGGTCTAGCATAATATATTTGACAATGAATACCCGTTTATCATCTGCATTTCTACTTGGTGTAGCAATTTTAATGGCCAGTAGTGTACTATTTTGCAGGAAGAATTGTATGAGATTTCATTGAAAACCGTAAAGAATCTTTATTTATCCGTTCCGAGATGACTGCAAGCTTGAATGCCAACGAGTATCCTACATCGTATTAGGCACAGTAATATCTTGTGTCCCTGGTGTTTCCATATTTTTGTCTACCCCGTGTATATCTGTATTAGATACCAGAACAAAAATGCTACTATCGGAGCACGGAAAAGGTTAGTGTGCTCGTGTTTTAGAAGACTCTGACTGAAAAGTCGGGTATGAACTGCTTCATTCTACCTTCTTCAGCACCTTAAAAATTTTTCCAAAAATTTTGGTATGCTAGTATACTTTAACATGCAATCATACCTAACTCCCACAAGCTCCCCTAACTCGTTGACACCCACTAGTCCATCGCTTTTAAGTAGTTCATACCCATCCGCTCTCACTTGCCCATTCTCAGTCATTCAGCCCAACTCATTGTCATTATCTCTTTGTGTCTCTCAGTCACAGTCTCTTGTCTCAAAGGCATAGTCTTCATCGTTCTGTCCTACTAATACTGTCTCATCTCACTACCATTGTCTCCCTCTTGCTCTCGCTTACTGCTACCTATCTCATTTATTCTCTTTCATAGCTGCTGTCTCTTCTCACTGTGATTATCTCTGTCTTCCTTGTTGTCAATGTCACATAATCTGTCTCTCATTAACGCTAGCTCTGATCCAATTCCACATTCTCCTTCTTTTTATTTCACTCACAGTGGCAGCGTCTGCTTCATTCATTTCCCAGTAGTGTTCTGTCATTGTCAACTATGCTCCACTGCCGCACTGTCCTTCTCTTTCTCTCACATTACCATTGTTCTCTTCTCTCTTTTTTGTATACCACAACCACTGTCTACTATCTTCCAGTTTTTATTGCTTTTCCGTCTCTCACTGCCGTTGTCGCCTTCTCTCTCGCCATAAAAGAGCGCGATTACGTTTGCGTGCCAAAATTTTCGGGAAAATTTTTAAAGTTGGTGAGGAATGTAGAAAGAGGCAGCTAGTACCGCATGTTTTTAGTCACAGTATTTTAAAACAGGAGCATGTTAGCCTTTTTTGTGCTCCCATAGAAGCTTTTACCGTTTGTCCCCTTCTTTTCCCTGCAACTGCAGCACATGTCACTCGTATTTATAGGCCAGTAAAACTCTGACAGTTTACTTACGTGAAACTGAAATAACGCAGAACTAATTGTACACCATAAAGTGGATTTTACGTGCAAAAAAATTTTACATATGCTTTAGTACTACGTGGGTTTCCCAGAACCCTTCCGATGATAACGTTTCCGCCTCAGACCGAATATTATGTACGTATTTTATGTGTACAAGAAGAATAACTTAGAGCCTGTGGATGTCGGAAGTGGATAAAGATATCAAGAAACTATTCATGGTTGTTCAAGGTCAGCCATTTACTGTGGCTAGCCGCCCTGGAATCCGCTGCTCGGTTTTGGTATCCTATACTAGGTACTTGGGGTGTTTCTCGATAACGTATAAATATTTTGAAAACGGAAAAATGGCACTTCTAGCCAAATGCCTAGAGAATATAACGTCACAATGTGAACAATCTGATACGGTTATTTATTAATAAGATTTCACCTCACACTGGATTTTACGTCCGCATTCAACATGTACACGTAGCGTAACTTTGAACCTCCGTATCTCGGAAACGGGTATACAAAGGAAATTTTCACGTTTGGTCAAGATCGAGATCGGGTTCTTAGGAATATATCGCCAAAATTTCAGCCATTTGCTGTGCGTACCCGTCTTGGAACCAGCGTATTTTTGGGTTGTACTCAGGAACTGTCTATGAATTAAAAGGTACCTCCATAAACCCCTTGAGGCGCACTATATACCAAGTATAACGCAAAAAGAACCAAACGATGTGCTCCGTTTGTAAAAGCCGGAGGAGATATGTAATATTCTAAACTTTGACTTCGTATTGCAGGTTAATTACAGTATGACGATTCTCCTGTTGGGCATACAAATGATCCTTAGCCCAAGGGCTATCCAAAACACTTGACTCCTGTCTATCACCAATAGATCCGAAGGTATGAGCCCCGGAAAAATAACCTTTTTATGCCCGACGTTTTCGTTCATATTAGGTAGTGCATGCTTTCGCATGCGTCTCGGTTAATCTGTATTCTGATTCACTGCTGTTTGTAGGTCCTGGTATTTGTCTTATTCTTTCATTTTTTTCTAAATTTTCGAGCTCTCCGTTTGTTTTCAAATAAATGGTTCAAATGGCTCTGAGCACTATGGGACTTAACATCTGTGGTCATCAGTCCCCTAGAACTTAGAACTACTTAAACCTAACTAACCTAAGGACGTCACACACATCCATGCCCGAGGCAGGATTCGAACCTGCGACCGTAGCAGTCCCACGGTGTTTGTTTTCAGCTTAAGAGTTTCCAGTTTGACTGGAATACTCTCTTTCAAATTCTGAAGGTGTCAAGGGTAAAAAACAGGGAGTGAAAGGTTATTTACAATTTGTACGGAAACCAGATAACAGTTATAAGAGTCGAGGGGCATGAAAGGGAAGCAGTGGTTGGGAAGGGAGTGAGACAGGGTTGTAGTCTCTTCCCGATGTTATTCAATCTGTATATTGAGCAAGCAGTGAAGGAAACAAAAGAAAATCTCGGAGTCTTTATTAACATCCAAGGAGAATAAATAAAAACTTTGAGGCTCGCCGATGACAATGTAATTCTATCAGAGACAGCAAAGGACCTGGAAGAGCAGCTGAACGGAATGGACAGTATCTTGAAAGGAGGGCATAAGATAAACATAAACGAAAACAAAACAAAGATAATGGAATATAGTCGCATTAAATCAGGTGATCCTGAGGGAATTAGATTAGAAAATGAGACATTTAAAGTAGTAGATGAGTTTTACTGTTTGGGGACAAAATAACTGACCACGGTCGAAGTGGAGACGATATAAAATGTAGACTGGCAATGGCAAGAAAGGCGTTTCTGAGGAAGAGAAATTTGTTAACATCAAGCATAGATTTAAGCGTCAGGAAGTCGTTTCTGAAAGTATTTGTATGGAGTGTAGCCATGTATGGGAGTGAAACGTAGACGATAAATAGTTTAGACAAGAAGAGAATAGAAGCTTTCGAAATGTGGTGCTGCAGAAGAATGCTGAAGATTGGATGGGTAGACCACATAACTAATGAGGACGCATTGAATAGAACTGGGGAGAAGAGACGTTTGTGGCACAACTTGACCAGAAGAAGGGATCGGTTGGTAGGACATGTTCTGAGGCATCAAGGGATCACCAATTTGGTATTGGAGGTCAGCGTGGAGGGTAAAAATCGTAGAGGGAGACCAAGGGATGAATACACTAAACAGATTCTGAAGGATGTAGGTTGCAGTAGGTACTTGGAGAAGAAGAAGCTTGCACAGAATGCAGTAGCATGGAGAGCTGCATCAAACCAGTCTCTAGACTGAAGACAACAACAACAGAGTATTTCTGGTGTGACCATTGTTTTATAGTTATTGAACGTTCTCGACTACTTTGTAGTATTATGTGTTGCACTGTATGCAAATGCACATTTATATTTTTTGGGAGTCGGCAGCAAAATTTGTACTGGTTTGAAATTTCCTGAAGGATCAAAACTTTCTGCTAGGATTTGAAATCAGGTCCTTGCCTTTTGGAAATAGTGCACTTACTGAGTAAACTATCCACAAAGTTTGGACTACACTTGTTGAGGTTGTGGGAAATCAACCGCTATAACCTATTCCTAGATCTGAAAATTATTGTCTTTTTAACTGATATGTTCGTCAGTAATTTGCCGAACTCATCTGGAACAGTAACAGCGCTGGTTAGTTTTAACTATTGATGGGCTCGTGTTGCGATGTTTCAGGACGGATGCGCTCATACAGCAGACGATCCGGCGCAAGTTCCATGACTGCACCGTGCTGACCATCGCCCACCGTCTCAACACCATCATGGACTCTGACCGCATCCTCGTTATGGACGCAGGCCAGGTCGCGGTGAGTCTAATGACCCTTCGCTTGGACATAAACATTACTGCGTGCGTACGAAATGACATATAAACGTTGTACGATGATCATCCGTTAATTATGCCCTGCATTTCTTTCTCAGATCATACTCTTAAGAGTAGGAATTTGGTGACAATTTTAGTCAATATTTCTGTTAAATGTTATATTTTTCTACACAATTTCCGTCAGGTTCTATGGCTTTGCACTAGCGTGGTGTAAAGAGCGTCTATTCACTGTTGATAGCGTCTCCTGTCTTGATTTCGTAACCATGTTTACACTGCATGAAATACAGTCTCGTCATTTTCAATGTGTGTTCCACAACGAGAATCCTCAGATGGCCCACAGAGACGGAAGGGATAGGGATCCAGATATGGGCTGCAGAGTGAACCTCCATCCCAATTTGGTGATGTGTTCCCAGGTTCTGAACATTATGTGTGGGTGTGCAGAGTCATGTTGGAACAAGATTACTTTAGGGTTCTTGTCAAGCCAAAAACATGTCAGAAGTGATTCTTGAGTTCCTTCACACTTTTCACATCTGCTTCTGAATAATCATTGACATTTTTAGCAACACATCCACTACAATGATACCGTCACTGTCACAAAAGACTATTGTGATGACTTTGTCAGCAGGGGAAGCTACACTGAATTTCTTCTCTTTTAGTTATTATGGGTGGTGCCACTCCATTAACTGCCTTTTTATTTCAGCTTAAAGTAAGGCAACCAGGTTTCATTACCTGTTACGATTTGTTACAGAAATGCCTTACTATTGGTCTCAAAGTGCTCCAGCAGTTCAGTTGAGCCAGTATTTCTTTGAATCATGTCGTCTGTTGTGAACATTCGTTGAACTGCTCTTGAGTACACCTTCGAATATCCAAGTGTATCAATCATTATACAAGCACTTATAACGTTCACTGATAGTGGTACAACCAATTGTCTAGTTGTGGTACTCCGTGCTTGCATCAGGAATGGTATCCATGAAATTCACCGAGAATTCAATTCAGCACATTGCGTGTAACGACTGTTTCACATGAATGCCATTTTGATGTTTAACTATGGCTCTGTCTCCCATCTGAATTGTTCAAAATTTCACACACATCTGGAAGAAACATCAGATTTGAAGCACCTGAAAGGATGCTACATGTATACATATTAATAGCGGTGATATTATTTATTGAGTGACCCTGAGACATAGGCTATTGCTCGCAAAACAAACATGTCATCTTTTGGAATCTCACAATCTCTTTAATTGTGATTCCTGTTATGACTATACAGATAAATTGTGAACCCATATTCTATTTCACATAGTTGATGAAGGCTTACATCAAAAGCAGGACCTGATGGTTGTTTCCTCACTTGACTGCTGCTTATCAACTTTACGTTTTCGATGTTCTTTTTTTAGGTGCTGTGAGCCTTCATGAGCAAACTGATGCCATGTTTTTGATGTATTCTTGTAGGTATTGGGGGCCTTCATGAACAAGCTTATGCCGTGCTTGTCATATAGATGATGTAACATCTCCTTTTTCATTATTAATCAAGCACTACTGAATGTTGTATTCCACGGTACCTTTATACTTCTTACATTCTCTGCTCTGCATATGTTGTCTATTGTTAAATTGATCCTACATGATTTGCTTGGGTAGGTGAGAGTCTGGCACAGTGACCACATGACCAGCAGTTGACTGAAATTGAAGTTTGGTAACTGTCTCCTAAATGCTACTAGCATACAGGTACACCTATGCTGCTATGCTATTTTGCCATTTTATTCTGATGATTCTCAACATACAGAGATGACTATCATTCTCGAGGATAATTACGTCCTCCTTTTGGTGTTCCAAGTCTCACAGACATAAGTTAGTTTCTTCTTCATTGTCAGTCTTTAAATTGGTTGACAGCCCTCCACTTGGAACTGTCAGAAGTTAATTTCTACATTTCTTTATAATTAGAGGCAACTGTATCATGTATAGCCAGTTTTAAAAATGCCAGTCATGGTAAGTTAGGTTGGGCATTACAATAGATAGCTTATTCCAGGTGCTGATGTCATGACTAACAAAAGCCCTTTTCTGTAGGGGGCAAAAGATATGCGCTACACACTGAATATGTATCCTTGGAATCGTCCTCTTTTGGCAGTGATGGCAGATGAAATGTATAAAATACAGAAATTGATTGGCAATATGAGCAATCTGTAATCGACGATATGGCTCAGAGGCTCGGGATAATTTTTCTTTTCCTGACTTAAACAAACCGGCTAGTAAATTCTGGAAAAATCTTCATTTCTGAAGGAGTCCCCTGAACAATTATATACAGAGAACCAAAAAGGTGGAAATCCGAAGCTGTAAGATTAGCAGAATATAGAATAAGTGAAAGTCTCTTATTACTAAACTCACCCATGGATGCCTTCATTATACATGGAGAGAGCAAGTGTGGACCCTCATATCGCAGTACTGTTAGATGATGCGCTTTGCCAACATGCTCTCCGAATGAGTGATGCTCTGAAGAACACTGGAATGTTTGTATACGTGCTGCAGCATGGCCAGGTACACAAAATACCATTATTGTTGTCAAATGTCATCATGTCCCTCGAGAATTAGCATAACATACAGATGTTTAGTAGTACTGGAGCTGAAGAGCGCCCACTGTACAGCAATTTTGGCCCCATATTGTATTCTGTACTATGTGAATATCTTAGAATCTCCTATACAAGGTCGCTCTCAAAATTTACTACTCTGTAACATGTATCTCCCTGTTTGTAGTCCGCAGCTCGTGGTCGTGCGGTAGCTTCCCACGTCCGGGTTCCCGGGTTCGATTCCCGGCGGGGTCAGGGATTTTCTCTGCTTCGTGATGACTGGGTGTTGTGTGACGTCCTTAGGTTAGTTGGATTTAAGTAGTTCTAAGTTCTAGGGGACTGATGACCATAGCTGTTAAGTCCCATAGTGCTCAGAACCATTTGAACCTGTTTGTTTATATCGTCATTCAATATCAAGCAGTGTGTAAATGTCTCATTTAAAGTCTGTTAGTAATTCATCTCCTCAACTATGCAAACATTTAAAGAAATCTTGAGTTGTGAAACGAGTCCTTCTCTATTGTTAGACTTCTTTATTGATGGAAACTGATGTATCCCATGAGAAGTTTGTGTTTAGATTTTTTAATGCCATTATTATTTTTAATTATTCCTCTTACCAATTTTAAATTAAATCTTGTCGCATCTTTCCAAATGGAGTTGCTGTATAATTCATTACATTGTATTATGTTGCTATTATTATTCGCTTAAAATTCTCACCTTCTCCTTTAAGATTTCCTTTACTTTCCTTGCACCTGCAACATCTTTTGCTGTTTGTGTAAGAGCCTTTGTTAGTTAAGTGTCCACCATTTGCCAAAATGTTTCATTTAATCTGGTATACCTCCCTAGTTTGTGATACGTTCTGATAATCTAAATTCCTGACTTATAGTCTCACGAATCTGGTTCCTTCTAATTTTATGTGTATTTCTTAGTACGCACCTTATGCGTTTCATATGATCATTTGCAATTCTGTACTAGTTTATGACAGTCACACTCTGGACAGTATCTTAATTATTTGATGAAACATATTTAGCTCAGTTCTTACTCTTCTCTGATCCTTTCCAAGTCTATTTTCTGTTTATTTTATTCTGGAAGAATGTTGTAAGGAGAAACATTTAGTTCTTTATGACAAATTCTATAAACGCATCAACTCAGTTGCGAGATAGCAGATTTTGACTCACTGCACGGGATTCAGTGCGGGTTAGTGAGAGCACATGTGAAAAGATGCAAGGCGTGAACGTACGAAATGGGGAATTGGATATAACATGGTTGGTTTCCTTGATCTTTATTAACACGAAATTAAGGACTCTCTTATTCCTTGGCAGAGTAATTCATAGTATAATCTGTTTTTCGCTCTGTTTCCTTCAGTATAATATTGCTGCATATTTCTGATAAGATCTCGCCATGTTCCCAACACCACTGTGAACATAGTTCCTTCAGCTTCGTGTGTCCTCTCTTTCTCACTTTGTCAGTCCAATGTCAGCAAGACACTTCTTGCTTCCTCTGCGTAGACCACTGGAACCTTCGATTCCCCACTCACTGCCATCACTGGAAAGTGAGAGTGCACTAATGCTGTTTGAACTGGTTGTTCCCCACAGGAGTACGGGACCCCGCACGAGCTGCTGATGTGGCCGGAGGGCTTCCTGACGGCTATGGTGAAGCAGACAGGACCTGCCATGGAGAAGCAGCTGAGGGCCATGGCGGAGGAGGTGCGTCGGAATATAATAAGTCTAGTTCAACACCATTTCTGCTGGACGGTTACAGTGTCGCTGGGCACACACAGTGTAGAGTCGTTGTGCAAAAGCACTTTCTTCTGTGTTTATGAACAGTATAAAGACTTTCAGTTACTTACTTCATTTCTCGATGTTTTACATGCAGCGAATCTCATAAGGAAACTGTAAATTGGTAAGTGTGATGGCATTTATCAGTTATTGCAGTCTAACACGTAATGAAGGGCCAAATAAAAACAAGGGGCAAAAACACAAACTATAGCTAATATAGCAAACATTTTAGAGCAACCCCAATACGGATCAGCTCCTGTTGTTATCCCATCTCAAAATTTCTGTTCTGCTGCAGTACTCCCTTGTCAAGACTACTGACGAAAAAAGAAAGTAAAAGACAGGATCTTAGATCCAATTCTCCCTTCCAACAACTTAACCGAAATATGCTTATAAAATTAGGACAGTTAAAGAAAGGTCGCTTGTGCTGTGAATCACAATGAAATTCCGTCGGTTGGAACTTAAATAGGGCAACACTGCTGTGGAGACACTATGCAATGGAATCTACTATTGTCGCTGATAGCACACGTTGTTGACATACCTACCTTACCACTGACCAAATGGAGAGCGGTCTAACGTAACGGTGTTACTATCTTTTCGAAACAGGAACAACAGAGTTTGATCAAGTTTGAATATGACAGAGGTTGTACAGCACGGCAGTGTCATCAAGGGCTTCAAGAGGCGTGCGATTGGCATTGCCGTACACAGTGGCACGTTGGGTAAAAGCCTTCAGCGAAGGTCGACAAACTGTGGCAGACAAGCATCGGCAGGTCGTCCTAGCGTCTCTAAAGAAGAAGTGCATGTTGTTGCCGTGTTATTGGATAGTGATCGACGCCATACGATTCGTAAGCTCGCCCACGAAACCGCATTATCACATACGACTGTGGTTTGCGTCCTGAAGCAACGCATGGGAATGAGAAAAATTGTATCACGATGGGTCCCGCATGACTTGCCTGAAATGCAGAGATGGATGCGTTACGATGCTGCACAGACGCGCTTGGAGCGCAAAGAGCGCGAAGGAGAGGCTTTCTTACGCCATGCCGTAACACTGGATGAGATATGGGCCACATCGTACAAGCTAAAACTGAAAGCCAATCCAAAGAATGGCGTCATTATGGGTCGCCGCGAAAATCGAAAGTGCGTCATAGCTCCAGTACGGCGAAAGTTATGGTGATTCTCTTGTAGACTGTGATGGTGTTATCATAACGCATTACGTTCCTCCACGGCAAACCGTCAATACACATTATTACTGTTCGTTTTTGGAACATGACCTACGACCAGCTTTGCGAAAGAAGCAGCGACACTTTCTGCGCAACCCACCTATTTTTGCACTACAATGCTCGGGCGCATATAGCGCAAGCTGGAGTTGCTCTGTTCGGTCGATGGGACCGGGATGTACTGTACCATCCACCATACCCCCCGGACTTCATGGCATTCGCTTCTGAAGTGTTCCAGAGATTTGACAGGTAGTAGACAGCTCCATTCACACCATCAACAGAACAGGGTCTGCTAACGGTATACTACGCCTTCCACATCGCTGACAACGGGTTCTACACAACGCTAGTGACTACTTTGAAGGACAGTAACAGGTGCAAATATGTAATTCTTTTGTATCTGTTCTGAATAAATAGTTGCCACTATTTAAGTTCCATTCCTCGTACATGTATTTATTAGGAAAAGTTTAACTCTCTTTTGGGCAACACTGATTCCACGTGTAAAGAACTTTAATTGTAATAGCCCCTCCACAAATTATCAAAATTTAAAACGTGTTGGAATTCGAATGACATCAGTTGAAACTGAGCACATAATAGTTTGATAGTATTTTGGAGCATACACACCGTCATATTTATTTATTCTTTTCCTTACTATTCTGAAAGTCAATAATTGTGATAATAATGCATTTTGTTGTTGAAGTGTTCACAATTAGTCAAGGCAAGACAAAAATGAATTAGTTTGTGGTTGCACTTTTATCCAGAACAACCGTTAAAAACATGATAGAGGCTTTTTTATCAGTCAGATGAAACTATATGTTAAGTCTCAAATTTATGTATGATAATAAATACATGCCAAAGCAATGAATTAAATTTTGCACCAAGGCGAGAATTCATACCCTGTACTCCTGCTCACTAGGTAGATATGCTAACAGCTACATCACTGTGGCAAACATAGCTGCAAAGATTACCGTAATATGTCTCCCTCCCCAATACAAAAACCAAATTAAGACCTCAGTCTCTCTTGGTGTTCCGCTTCTCACAAATTCTAAATCATTGCTTAGACTGTATTTGTAATCATAGATAAAGTTGAAGCTTAATATTTCTCTGCAATAATTTCATCTGATTAATACACCAGCTGTGCCTGAGCTACAGGCAGGATTATCTCCATTTCATTCAATAATAAGATGCTATTCCAATGTCGGAGAGCCCTTGCAATATTGATGCAAGTTAAGAAATGGAACATAAAGCTGGGCTGAGACATGAAATGGTGTTTGTACTACAGACAGAAACATACTAGGGTAATCCTTGCAGCTGTGTTAGCCACAGCCCCAACGTGACACAGTAATTAACACATATGCCTAGTAAGCAAGAGACCTGCGTCGAATCACAGGCTTGACGCAAATTTTAATTCATTGCTTCAGTCTGCATTCATTATCATGGTTTTTTTATAGTTGGACTTATTCATTTATGCATTTAAACTACATGCTGCAAACTTTATTGGCTCCTTTTTTTGCTTCAGCTTCATGATACTGAAGTAACTCAGATTTGTGATGTTATGAACTGATTGGAGCAGAAACCATGTGTCATTGACTAACGTTCTTTCTGCCGTCATCACAGTTTTCTATTGACATTTCTCTATGAAACAAAGCTCCTGATTAACATGAATCCTACATACACTGTGTGCTGACCCCAGGAAACTCCAGGAAAAACCATAAAGTGTGTCATGAATAATCCCAGACTTATATGGTTTCTGCAGTCACAAATTCATTTGGAAGATCCATTGCAACAACTACTTTTCATCTATGCGCGGACACTGAAACATATACCCAGCCAATCTATGAGTTGCACTTTGAGAAGCTACTCAACATAGGGTGTGTTCATTAGGCTCACTTTGGAAGCTATCCAGCCCGAGAACCTAATTTAAATTAGTTACATTTGCTAACTATACAATTGCACTTAAGTGTGACATACGCAAACAGTATAAAATAAAAGGATTAGGTTCAGCAGAAATGTAATTAAAATAATAAGTTTCACTAATAGCCTTCTGCACTGAGAACCAGGATCTTGATCAAAACTGTGATGAGATGTTAGGGAACCTCACATGAAGCATAGCAGTAAGTATCTATCCAAGCCACCTCTCGACCCTAGCGATCTGCAAAATTCATCTTAGGCATTTGTTTACATTTGACTGAAATTTTCAGATTCCTTGCCTCGAAATTATTTGTTACATGACACTTTTTTCCCCACATTAAAACAAAAACACACAACTGTAATAAATGGCACTCAGTGAAGCACTCCTGCCAAATTCTTGTTTTAGATAGTATTTACAAAGTCGATTTCATTTTGAGTTGTAAATTTTCTCAGGTTTCCTCCAATTGCTCCTCATTGTGTATTATTTCCTTAGTGGGAAATTAAAGTAATCAAGACCTACCTCACATACAGTGATTGTGGAGCGGGTTGTAGCCTGCTGTGACTAATTTTCTTCCTCCTGTTTTCATATGCAGTAGGATTGCTTTTGTGTACTGACATGGGTAAATACATCATCCAAGGACAGGTAAAATAGTGAGTCCTTGTATTTTCTGATTGTAGTAGTACAGTATCAAGCAAAAGCTCGTCCTACAAAAAAATTTCGTAAGTATCAGGTGACTTCAGACACATTCGTCCACACTATATGTACCAAAAATAGCTGCATTCAAGAGTGATCTCGAGTATCTGTGTTGCTCTGTTTGTCTGTTAATTTGAAGGTTGTCATAAATGAAAGGAGTGCTTTTGACATTTTGCAAGTGGCTGGTGCATTTCAAGTTTCTGCTCTTCTGCTTCAGGCCTTCCGCAAGACAGAGTCGCCAGAGGAGGACTCAGATACAGAGGAGCAAGAGAAAATTGTGGAAGAGAAGAAGTAGAAGAAAAGCATACAGGAATGGGGAACTGTGAGAGCACCACACAAATGTGGAAGAGAATGTGACTGAGAGCAGTCCTGTGCACTGTATTAAAGTATTTTTGTTAATTTAATGTAGCTGTATGTCGTCTGTCACAAAATATAATAATTATATTTGTAATAAACAAAGTCTTCATTATTTACGTACCATGATATCCTTAAGAAATCCATCATTACCTACAGCCCAAAAGGTTTAGCTTTCTTCAAAATGGGGAAGTAGATGATTTCAGGTTTCTTGACTTTAAAAAAGATTTTATCTCGTTATCACTAAAAAAATTGCTCACTTGAGATATGAAACTGGTTTAACAACTTTTGAAGAGGCACAATGCAATACATTATCATGGCTGAGGAACCTTCTACAGACTCAGAGCTAGCTTCTGATCTGCTCAGGAAATGTGGTACACCCTCTGTTGTTTCAACTGGTAGCTCGATAGTGTGTTCATTAGTGACCGAAAGTTGTAAAATATGTTCTGTGTGATTAATAACAAACACTGGGGAAACAATGAATTTCAGTCAAGCAAATGAACACACTGGCTTCAGAATTGGATACAGTGCCATGGGCAATTTGCAAGTGGTGAGTTAAATAATTAAATGGAGCAATCTGAAAGAATTTTCACTGAGTCTCAGACTACATTATTTGAGAAATTTTTTCAGCTGCAAATATATGTGTACTGAGCCCCATCAATTAGTAAGGCATTGATTGAAAGCATCAGTACACCAGAGAATGTATACGCCAACCCCCCAGTTTCCACTAAACTTCATCAGCGTAGTGAGAGATGTAGAGCTGAAAGTAGGGTCAGGCGAAGATAGTCCATATTACCAAAAATATTTCCAGCAATCCGAAAGAAATTTTCGGTTTCAGAAAATGGGAAAAATAAGAAGGGATACATGCTAGTGGTAAACGCTTGAACCACATTTGGTTTACTGAATATGTTTGTCACTAGTATAGATAAATTTCAGAGATGACTGAACGAGCAAATGTGAAAGTAAACCTGCAAATAACAAAACTAAAATACTGTATAGCCAAGAATATGACTAATTATTACATTGTTACCAACAGCATGGTCCTTAGAATATTCAGTCTTTTATTACAGTTGCTTGATAGTCCTGACCATTCTAAGGTGAAAATCTACAGCTGTGCATGTAAAGACACACTACAAATTTATATCCACAGTATTAACATAATACCGTCAACACCCACTCAGAATTAAAACTTTTCTAAAACTGTAGTTCATTGACATCCACATCGTGGCCACTCGCAACTGTCATAATTGACAAAAATATGCATTAGTGGTGGGTGTACTGGTAACATGTTTGTTTTTCGGTGTTGCAGTGGAATATGGAACAGGCTGCAAGAGAAAGTTATGGTATTTAGAATAGCTGGATATTCTACAAAATGTTGCTAAGGTGTCTTGTATCTTTGAGAGAGAGAGAGGTGAGTGAAGGAGGTTGATGGGATAGACGTTAACAGGCACGGTGAATGAGGATTTTAGTGGGCTAAAATGGCACAGATCGTTGTGCTTTGACAGGTGGTTGCTTGGCTTCACCTTTGTCAGAAAAGGTGGGATAGAATTACTTGCTGGTGTTACAAGTTGGAGGGGAAGTGAGACAGGTGCACTGTTTTAGGAAGTGAGCTACTTTGATTTGTGCGTGTGTGTGGGGGGGGGGGGGGGGAGAAAGTGGGAAAGTTTTTCCAATTGGACATGATCATTGTATACCAGAGACTTTTGAGAGTGTCAGGACTGAAGATAGGATTTTGATGGTTTGACTCTGTGTGGTGCTGGTAGACTGGGGTTCCTTCCATGATTAAGTAGTCTATTAGGTGGGCAGATTCGGTAAACGTTCAAATTAGCAAGGTGGGGTCCAAGTAGCTGATTAGGAGAGCATTACGGATTTCCATGTTGAGATGCGAATTTAGCTTGGATTCCACATCCTCTGCATTATCTCGAGGCGGACGATGGTGAGGATGGGACTGTTTGACCCAGAGGACGTGATGAAAATAACTAAGAACACATAAGGACCTAAGGAAATGAGAGAGATTTAATGAAGGATTGTCAGTGTGAAACGAGGTATTGAGGGTTTAATAAGTACAGAGCCTTTTTGGGACACAATTTGTGAGAAAGTGTAAGATGTGTCTTTTTATCTCAATTGTTAATAGTTTGGGGTTAAGGAATGTGGATGTGGGAAAAGTAAGATGAAAGTGTAAATATTTGGGGAAGATGAGGCAAGAGTTTTATATAAGAACTGTGTACGGTGTATTTATGCAAGTAGACTACAATCCTGAGTGAACATTGGTATCTCCTCCTCATCAAGGTTCCATAGATCCTTTGTCATACAAATTACAAATAGGATTATGATTTGTGGGTGATATGAAAATGCTATTTGCTTAGCAGGACACTACACTGCCGGCATAAAAGCCTGAGTCAGTTGTGCAGCTCTTAGCTCACCTAGGTGGTGACATGGAATTAGGCTGACTGTAGGACCCCAAGGGTTAATCCCACAGGCTGTCTCCGTCCTGAGGATGGTTAACCATCTCTATGCATCCAGCACAGACACGTAATATTGATTCTAGATGCATAGAGATGGATAGCCTGTGATCAGAGACCGCCTCTGGGATCAGCCCTTTTGGGCTCCTATAGTCAGGCAAATAAATCGCTGTGAGTGACGCTAAAGATGTTTACTGATCTGTACATGTGACACCGATGATCTTGCTGAGGCTACATAAATTTAGTTAGTTTCTTGTGCCGCAGACAAAATTCGCTGTAAGCCTTATGATGTGAAAAATGTCAATAAAACTTAGAAAACAATGGAAAATCAAGGACGGATTGCTACTCATATAGATGAAATGCGCATATCTGTGACTGAACATCTTCTCTATATGGCGAGTAGCTATCCTTTTCATAATACTGTGTATGTGTATATACGAGGGTGAGTCAAATGAAAACATTAAATATTTTTTAAAAATATTATTTATTGTGCAGAAGTGGTACAAAGCTGTATCACTTTTCAACATAATCTTTCCCACGCGCAATACAAGTCCTCCAGTGCTTACAAAGTGCATAAATTCCTTTAGAAAGAAATTCATTTGGTAGTCCTCGCAACCATTCATGCACCGCGTTGCGTATCTCTTCGTCAGAACGGAACTTCTTTCGTCCCATCACGTCTCTGAGTGGTCCAAACATATGGAAATCACTTGGGGCAAGGTGTGGTGAGTATGGTGGATGAGGAAAACACTCAAAATTCAGGTCTGTGATTGTTGCAACTGCTGTACGGGCAGTTTGGGACCTTGCATTGTCATGTTGCAAAAGGACACCTACTGACAGCAATCCACGTCGCTTTGATTTGATTGCAGGCCGCAGATGATTTTTTAGGAGATCTGTGTATGATTTACTTGTGACAGTGGTCCCTCTAGGCACATAACGCTCCAAAATGGCGCCTTTCTCGTCCCAAAAGAGAGTCTGCATAACCTTCCCTGCTGATGGTTCTGTTCGAAACTTCTTTGGTTTTGGTGATGAGGAATGACGCCATTCCTTTCTCACTCTCTTCGTTTCCGGTTGGTGGAAGTGAACCCAGGTTTCGTCCCCAGTATCGATTCTTGCAAGGAAGCCATCACCTTCTCGTTCAAAGCGCCGAAGAAGTTCTTCACAAGCATCAACAAGTCGTTCTCTCATTCCAGGAGTCAGTTGCCATGGCACCCATCTTGCAGACACTTTGTGAAACTGGAGCACATCATGCACAGTTTGGTGTCGTGACCCATGACTAAACTGTAAACATGCTGCAATGCCATTCAGTGTCACTCGCGGATTTGCTACACTATGGCTTCAACTGCTGCAATGTTCTGTGGAGTCACAACTCGTTGTGCCTGGCCTGGCTGAGGAACATCTTCCACTGAAGTCACACCATTTGCGAACTTCCTACTCCATTCGTAGACTTGCTGCTGTGACGAACATGCGTCACCGTACTGAACCTTCATTCGTCGATGAATTTCAATAGGTTTCACACCTTCACTACGCAAAAACCGAATAACAGAACGCTGTTCTTCCCTGGTGCAACTCGCAAGTGGGGCGGCCATCTTTATACTGACGCTGCGATGGTATGTGTACATGTGCACTATTCTGTCACCTACAGGGCATTCTGAACGCTGTTTGTAGCATGCTTACCAACTTACAGGACAACAGCGTGAAATTTCGATTTGTTATTACAAATTTAAGTTTTCCATTTGACTCACCCTCGTATATACGAGGTCTGTTCAAATAATTCCGCAACTTACATTCTACTTATCGCACATGGTCTTCTTCGCAATACTCTCTTCCACAGTTGGTACACCGATCCCAACGCCGTTTCTATTTCCAGAAGTAGTCTTGGTACGCCTTTTGCTGCATCTCGCGAACTGCCGTTTGCGAATTTTCTTTTATCTTGTCTATCGTTGCAAATCTTCGTCCTTTCAACGGGGTTTTCAATTTTGGAAATAAAAAAAAAGTTCCCAGGGGCCAGATCTGAAGAGTACGGAGGATGAGGTAGCACAGTGATTTCGTTTTTCTTGCAACAGTCACGCACCAACAGCAATACATGTGCGGGTACGTTAGTGTGATGCAAGAGTCATGAATTGTGTCATCACATTTCAGACCGTTTCCTTCCCACATTTTCTCGCAAGCGTCGCAACACGTCCCGATAGTAACATCGATTATCAGTTTGTCGCCATGGCACGAATTCATGATGAACTATCCTTCAAAGTCAAAGAAAACTACCAGCATGGCATTGAGATATACTTCATCTGGCGAGCCTCTTTTGTCTTGCAGAACCTTTTCGACCCATTGTCAACATCATAATCGTAGACCCGCGTCTCATCACCAGTTATGATTCCCTTAACGAACGTCTAGTTCTCATTTGCGCGATCCAGACTGCCAGATGAAAGTCTTTCGGGTATTGACTCATGAGCCGTGGGACGAATTTGGGATTACTGAAGAATGGGATACAAAGATGACGCCTCGCCACAGAAGAAAAACGATTTATGTCTCGAAAATAAACAGTATAATATATATGAGTAAACTATAACATCATTGGTCAAAGCCGACGGGTTGTATTCCTTTCTTCAGTTGACCCACGAACTTGGTGGCAACACGACTCATTACGAAATGCTGTCAGGATTTCGTGACATGATCCAATTGAAATGTTACATTATTATGCAGTCTCTCGGACGGTCAGTCTTAGATTGGCACCCACAATTTCTTTGACTTTCCTGACATGAGTGTCGTTGGTAGAAGTCGAAGGGCGTCGTGAACTAGGGCCATCTTTAACTTCCATCCGGCCAGTTTTGAACCGTGTGATCCATTCGTAATACCGGCTTCCTGCATCATCTGGTGTGTCTCTGTTTAGGTTTTCTTGAGTTTCGCGCAAAATTTAACGCAGACGCATTGCTCCTCTAACTCTGCTAGCTCGAAATTTGCAAACTGTGCGACACAATGTTACGCTCAGTACAGCACTGAACAGCAATTAAGAGAAATACAACAATAAAACTTCCGGCAGTAACACATTAAACACAGGCGTGCACGGGGATGCCACCGGCATTTCGCTCCAACACACCATTGGCGCGAAATTACGGATGTTTCGGAATTTTTGGAACAGACCTCATATGTATCATGGGCAATTGCAGTATTTTTTAATTACTAATGCTCTGTATGTCTGGTTCAGACGACCCATGACTAAGAAGCTTAATACTGTGCATTTTGATTGACTTTGATACGTTGATTTCTGTTCCCTCTGGCTTGGTATCAAGCAGAGTGTATTGTCAAAATGAATACCAGACGACTCATCAAGTCTTTAACGACAAAGCACCAACACCCCACATATCTCACGTAGGTAAAACACACACACATGCACGTTCGCGGGCACAGAATTTCTGCCATTGGAAACCTCAACCAGTCCACAACTTCAATCTTTTGACTCGTTAATTACATTCTGCGTGTTGCTGTTACGCTGTAGGTGGACGAGTAAAAGATAACATGTCGGCAATGAAAAGAGAGTACCCTTCTGTACAACTAGTAGATAACGGCTGGCTAGCTGTATTTTATCCCTTGTTTGTTGTTGTTGTCTTCAGCCTGAGACTGGTTTGATGAAGCTCTCCATGCTACTCTATCCTGTGCAAGCTTCTTCATCTCCCAGTACCTACTGCAACCTACATCCTTTTGAATCTGCTTAGTGTATCCATCTCTTGGTCTCCCTCTACGATTTTTACCCTCCACGCTGCCCTCCAATACTAAATTGGTGATACCTTGATCCCTTCTTCTGGTCAAGTTGTGCCACAAACTTCTCTTCTCCCCAATCCTATTCAATACTTCCTCATTAGTTATGTGATCTACCCATCTAATCTTCAGCATTCTTCTGTAGCACCACATTTCGAAAGCTTCTATTCTCTTCTTGTCCAAACTATTTATCGTCCATGTTTCGCTTCCATACATGGCTACACTCCATACAAATACTTTCAGAAATGACTTCCTGACAATTAAATCTATACTCGATGTTAACAAATATCTCTTCTTCAGAAACGCTTTCCTTGCCATTGCCAGTCTACATTTTATATCCTCTCTACTTCGACCATCATCAGTTATTTTGCTCCCCAAATAGCAAAACTCCTTTACTACTTTAAGAGTCTCATTTCCTAATCTAATTCCCTCAGCTTCACCCGACTTAATTCGACTACATTCCATTATCTTTGTTTTGTTTTTGTTTATGTTTATCTTATGCCCTCCTTTTAAGACACTGTCCATTCCGTTCAACTGCTCTTCCAAGTCCTTTGCTGTCTCTGACAGAATTACAATGTCATCGGCGAACCTCAAAGTTTTTATCTCTTCTCCATGGATTTTAATACCTACTCCGAATTTTTCCTTTGTTTCCTTTACTGCTTGCTCAATATACATATTGAATAACATCGGGGAGAGGCTACAACCCTGTCTTACTCTCTTCCCAACCACTGCTTCCCTTTCATGTCCCTCGACTCTTGTAACTGCCATCTGGTTTCTGTACAAATTGTAAATAGCCTTTTGCTCCCTGTATTTTACCCCTGCCACCTTTAGAATTCGAAAGAGAGTATTCCAGTCAACATTGTCAAAAGCTTTCTCCAAGTCTACAAATGCTAGAAACGTAGGTTTGTCTTTCCTTAATCTTTCTTCTAAGATAAGTCGTAAGGTCAGTATTGCCTCACGTGTTCCAGTATTTCTACGGAATCCAAACTGATCTTCCCCGAGGTCGGCTTCCACTACTTTTTCCATTCGTCTGTAAAGAATTCGAGTTAGTATTTTGCAGCTGTGGCTTATTAAACTGATTGTTCGGTAATTTTCACATCTGTCAACACCTGCTTTCTTTGGGATTGGAATTATTATATTCTTCTTGAAGTCTGAGGGTATTTCGCCTGTTTCATACATCTTGCTCACCAGATGGTACAGTTTTGTCAGTACTGGCTCTCCCAAGGCAGTCAGTAGTTCCAATGGAATGTTGTCTACTCAGGGGGCCTTGTTTCGACTCATTATTATTTCAGAAAAGAGTATACACTAGACAAAGTTTGCAAGAACTTTATCTAAATCTGCAAATGTGAATTTGACTTTCTTCTATGTATCTTGACAGGTAAGCCATTGGGTCGTTGTAGCTATGCTTGTTCCTACATTTTTCCGAAATTCAGAACTAATCTCCTCCTATGTCGACTTCTAGCAATCGCTACATTCTTCTGCAGAAAATTCATATTATTTTGTAACTGTCCCATATTAGGCTGATGGTTTAGTAGTAGTTACATCAGTAAGCAGCTGCATTCTTTGATATTATCATTGCCACATCATTCTTCAGTCTGAGAATAAGTCGACTCTCTCTTATGTCCTGCATAACAAATGGAGCAGTTTTGTCGTGGTTCTCCCAAGGGCCTTATTTTAGAGGAAGTGTCGTCTACTCTAGCTGTTTTTTTTTTTTTTTTTTTAATGTAAGTCCTGCTGTTGTGTTCCGCCTAACGTTTCTGGCAGTATCGTATTACCCATTTCATCTGTAAAAATTTCCTCTTTCACTTGCGTAAAATCTTCTTCGAGAAATCAGGCTTGTAAAAATATATGCTTCTCAGAATATGGTAGTTAGGTAACCAAGACATGAAAAAACGAGCACAACTCATCACAGAGCTCTCGCAAGTTGGCTAAACTTGCTGATACATCAGTCACCTACATTTTCTACGCCTTTCTATACCCCTAAATTGTTTACACGGCGCCAGTCATGTTTTTCTTGAGTTTAAGAGCCCATCCAGTCGTAAATCAGCCGTCTACAGACCGCTCAGTGATCGACCTCCTGACAACCAACTGCACGACCACTCTTCCAGTGCCTTCGTGACTCACTTCCAACGCCGTTCATTTGCGAGTCCTATTTTACTTCGCTATCACGCTACTACACGTTGTTTTAAGTTTTAAGTAAGTGTCTCGCTATGGTAGTCCACTATATAACATTAAATATAAAAGTACTAAGAAACTCACGAAAGTAGCCATGTGAATATAAGTTTTTTCTCAAATAAATATTACTAAGTTTCCCATTCTGCTGCATACCCTCGGAAAAGTTACGGATGTAGTTTCCGCTTGCTTTCAGCCGTTCGCAGTACCAGCACAGCAAGGCTGTTTTGGTTAGTGTTACAAGGCCAGATCAGTCAATCATCCAGACTGTTTCTAAACATTCATGGTGGTGTGTGTTTGTTCTGTATCGTGTCTCCCTACCACTTTCGCGCTACGACGCTCTGAGCGTATTTTTTAGGGAATTGACTAGTTTGAACCTGGGACCTGTTGCTGGTAAGGAGACGCCAGACCACACATGACATGTAGAATTCAGAAGAGTTCAGTGAGACTACCGATGATATAACCAAATACTTAATGATTTCAGCGACCTGGCTTTCCATTGTCACGTATGTTATTTTCCGCCTGTGATTGGAATCGCAAATGCGTAATATCTTCGTTAATTGCTTGTTTTTCCGGTGCTGTTACAGATACGGATGTGGTTGCAGACTCTGTGCTTGTTCGATCCTGTTCACTACGCTCTTAAATGGTTTGCAACAACTCTGTTCGCAATTTCTGAAATTGTCGTTTCGTTTGCGCTTCTATTTTGACTATGCGATTATTATATCTTTTCAGCGCTGCTTTTGTGATACGTTTGTGTAACACACTGTTTTCAACAATTTCACGCGCTGTACCTGCTGCTTGCCTAGTAATTTCGTTTATCTGTTTCTCTACTTTCTTGACTTCTCCGTGGGTGTTGTTACGTAATGTTTTGATCTCGTCCTGAATGTCATTACCCAATGTTTGTACGTCCGCTTGTACCTTGTCAATGTCTGTTCTCAATTGATTGTGACCTGTTATTAAGTTTCCTATCACTTCTCGAGATTCTTTTGCCTCGTTTTCAATATGACTTAGGTGTAACTGAAATTTTTTGTTTTGTTCTTTCATCTCACCCATTTGTCTCGTGGTTTCTGCATTTTGAATTTGAATTTGGTTCGCTATGTCTTTATTTTGAATTGTCATGGTTTCCGTAATTTGTTGTAATAATTCTGCCAGATTGGTGGGTCCTATTGGGTTTTGTTCCGACGTCCTACGCTCTGTGTTTTCGCCTAATTGTTGGTTTGCAACCGATTGCATTGAACTGTGCTGTGACACGTTTCTGCTCGCTATCCTTGTACTCTGTGGTGAGGGAGCTCTGATTATTTGTACTATGGGTTCTTCGTATTCAAGACGCAAGTTAGAATCCTCATCGACTGTCTCTCTCTACTTTCCTGCTTCGCTGTCGTATGCTGAACTAGGTTTTCTGTCCCTTGGCGTACAGTATCCTCGTTATGGTGCGTTATATGCCCTATTTCTCGCGATACTGCATCGTCTGTTGTACTGTCCTCTATTCTCTGTCCATTTTCACGCTGGGTCGCTACCTCAGTTCGGTCAAGGTCTCAATCTGCCATTGCTAATCTTTCCGAATCCCTTATTTTCTGTTTTAAAAGCAATTCAAGCGCCCAGCTTCGCGTCATCAGATGGTTCAAATGGCTCTGAGCGCTATGGGACTTAACATCTGTGGTCATCAGTCCCCTAGAACTTAGAACTACTTAAGCCTAACTAACCTAAGGACATCACATACATCCATGCCCAAGGCAGGATTCGAACCTGCGAGCGTAGCAGTCGCGCGGTTCCGGACTGAGCGCCTAGAACCGCTAGAACACCGCAGCTGGCTTCGCGTCATCATGCGCTCATACTATCTCATGCGTTTCATAAATTTTTTGTTCACACGACTTGACAAACCATTCACTTACTTGTTGGGTCAGAACCAACTTGTCAACGATGTATCCGCCACCTGTGCGCTTACATTGGAGAGAAAACTTAATTCTAACAATTCTATTAAAATTCATAACTTAATTATGCAATTGCCTAAAATAATCACTATTTCTTGAATACTTTTACTATCTATCGCTGCAGCTACTGTTTTCAACTATTTATAACTTTAGGAAAAAAAAATTTTTACTACGAAAATTTTTCAGCAGCTATTTTTCTGACCTAGTTAGGCATGTGGTCGACCTTCAATCATGGTATTTTACCATCCTGGCAGGGTCGCCATTTTCTAAAGATTCGTGGTGGTGTCTGTTTGTTCTATATCATGTCTCCCTACCACTTTCGCGCAACGACGCTCTGAGCGTGTTTTTTTTAGGGAATTGACTAGTTTGAACCTGGGACCTGTTGCTGGTAAGGAGACGCCAGACCACACATGACATGTAGAATTCAGAAGAGTTCAGTGAGACTAGCGATGATATAACCAAATACTAAATGATGTCAGCGTCAGCTCCACTGCACTCCCTGTAAAAGAATCTTAATTCTAACTAAATATAGTGGAAAGTGTTCAAGGCTTTCCTATTTTTAGTTAGCTGGTAAAATAACGTCGAAAAAGCAGTTAAGTTTACCATTGGAAATTTTATTCTACTCACAAAACACCGTTTATAAATTGCACTATTGATAAAAGGAAATGTTTTAATACAGGATGGTAAAAACCAACTGCGTTCAACAAAAATGTGAACGAATATTCCCTGAATGGGTTTCCAAGTTCTACAATGGATCGAAGGATGACCTATGCCGTATCACATCTATAATCTAGGTTTAAATTAAGTTTCACAAAAGAGCAAACTATCAAAATGGTCTACAGCGACCCTCAATTATCTTGAATTACTTATCTAACTTGTCGTAAATTACAGTGGCTGATGTGGCTTCTCAATAACTATATAACAGAAAAATCATCGCGTTTCAGATTTTTACTTCAAGTGGGAAATGTTAACAGCATGAGCTTTAATTGACGATCGAAACTAGTATTACGCAAAAAGGGGGTGTAACAGATAAGACTTCTGCAGTTCTGAGTGAAGCTTTATGCGCTGTTCTGCGGCATCGCGTGCGTTCATTACCTTGTTGGTGTTCGTCAGGTAGCGGCGGCCAGCGCAGCAGCCATCCAGCTCGCCGTCTCGGAACTAACTCTTTCCTAACTTCTCCTTACTACAATTTACCGAAGTTGGTTAAAAAAAAAACTATCTGGCTGTGTTTTCATCTGACCAATCAGGGTCTCAATGTTAACCTTAAGCTCCGCCTACAAAAATTCTGTCTACCCAATGAGAAACGTTATACTTTTCGTGGTGGGGCAATGTTTTTAAAGTTTGCAACGTAACAGAGACGCGAAAAAGTCTCACGCTAAAACCTGCAGCTGGTGTAGTCCTTTTAGCGGTATCGTAAGATCTATACTGTTCTTCTGGAGGACTCTAACTTTTAACATGGGCTGGGGGGTGGTCCTAATGTAACAGAGACGCGAAAAAGTCTCACGCTAAAACTTGGCGGTGGTAGTGGCCTTTTTGTGTTATCGTAAGATCTATACTGTTTTTCTGGAGGGCTCTAGCTTTTAACATGGGCTGGGGGGTGGTCCCTGACGTAACAGAGACGAGAAAAAGTCTCACGCTAAAACGTGAAGGTTGCGTGGCCCTAGTGGTTAGCTGGCCACGTGGGTGTCCAGTCCGTCCTTAATGTAGAGCCTTCTAGCTTAACACGGTTCTGCTCTCGGCTTCTGTTCTCATTTCTCCCCTCGGAACTGCGTCTGTCTCACGCTGGGAAGGTGTGACATGCATTTAGGCATTCTTGTTTTAGTCTGTGGTATTTCATTTGCTCACTCGTTACTCGTATTACTTTGGTTACTTTAATGTCACGATTTATTCGGAGCTATGTGACGTACTACTGGATTTGCTTGTCATGTCAGGGTTTTCATGGAAGGTGTTGGATTTGCTTGACACCTTACATGTTGCCTCTGCAACTAATGAAATCAGGAACCACACGTTTGTCTGGCCTCTCAACAGATACCCTTCCGTTGTGGTTGCACCTACGGTTGGGATATTCGTACCTCTGAGGTACGGAAGCCTCCTCACCAACGGCAAGGTCCATGGTTCATGGTTCAGGTGTTGACAGGTGTGAAAATTACCGAACTATCAGGTTAATAAGCCACGGCTGCAAAATACTAACACGAATTCTTTACAGACGAATGGAGAGGATCAGATTGGATGCAGTAGAAATGTTGGAACACGTGAGGCGATACTGACCCTACGACTTATCTTAGAAAATAGATTAAGGAAAGGCAAACCTACGTTTCTAGCATTTGTAGACTTAGAGATAGCTTTTGACAATGTTGACTGGAATACTCTCTTCCAAATTCTAAAGGTGGCAGGGGTAAAATACAGGAAGCGAAAGGCTATTTACAATTTGTACAGAAACCAGATCGCAGTTATAAGAGTCGAGGGACATGGAAGGGAAGCAGTGGTTGGGAAGGGAGTGAGACACGGTTGTAGCCTCTCCCCAGTGTTGTTTAATCTGTATATTGAGCAAGCAGTAAAGGAAACAAAAGAAAAATTCGGAGTAGGTATTAAAATCCATGGAGAAGAGATAAAAACTTTGAGGTTCGCCGATGACATTGTAATTCTGTCAGAGACAGCAAAGGACTTGGAAGAGCAGTTGAACGGAATGGACAGTGTCTTAAAAGGAGGATATAAGATGATCATCAACAAAAGCAAAACGAGGATAATGGAATGTTGTCTAATTAAGTTGGGTGATGCTGAGGGAATTGGATTAGGAAATGAGACACTTAAAGTAGTAAAGGACTTTTGCTATCTGGGGAGTAAAATAACTGATGATGGTCGAAGTAGAGAGGATATAAAATGTAGATTGGCAACGGCGAGGAAAGCGTTTCTGAAGAAGAGAAATTTATTAACATCGAGTATAGATTTAAGTGTCAAGAAGTCGCTTCTGAAAGTATTTGTATGGAGTGTAGCCATGTATGGAAGTGAAACATGGACGATAACTAGTTTGGACAAGAAGGGAATAGAAGCTTTCGAAATGTGGTGCTACAGAAGGATGCTGAAGATTAGATGGGTAGATCACATAACTAATGAGGAGGTACTGAATAGGATTGGGGAGAAGAGGAGCTTGTGGCACAACTTGACTAGAAGAAGGGATCGATTGGTAGGGCATGTGTTGAGGCATCAAGGGATCACAAATTTAGTAGTGGAGGGCAGCGTGGAAGGTAAAAATCGTAGAGGGAGACCAAGAGATGAATATACTAAGCAGATTAAGAAGGATGTAGCCTGCAGTACGTACTGGGAGATGAAGAAGCTTGCACAGGATAGAGTAGCGTGGAGAGCTGCATCAAACCAGTCTCATGACTGAAGACCACAACAACAACAACAACAACAGTAATAATGTACAAACAGTTTCAAATATAAAATAATTAATCTGAGAAGGTTAGTACTTGAAAAAAAAACCACACAAAACTTTAAAAAACTCAAATATAACGCAAGGCGTCTTAAGCAGCAACATGGCAGCAGGCATTGAAGTGGACACATATGGGACATGTGTACAGTGATTTAGAAATATTTCTAGCATATATCTTACAAATGTGTTTTGGAATAGCACTCCATCAAAAATGCTCGAATTTGGTATTAACGACGCTATATGTTTTGCTGTTTGTCAGATGTCGAAATGAGAAACAAAATAATGTGGGGGATTGCATTTAAAAACAAAGACTTTTTCGACAAATGTAGGTTAACCGTTGAAACGTACATTAAAAACTATAGTACTTTAATTCCAAGTTTTTTTATATGTGTTACCTTTTCATTCGGAAATATTAAACTCAATTTTTTCCAAATTGTTTTCACCCACTTAACGGCCGTATGGGCACACACAAAAAGTATATGTCTCTTATTTTGCTCTACACTACAACATGTTCAAAGCCGATCAAAATCAAAGCGTATGTATCCCTTGGGTAGGTTTACTCGAGAGGTAAGACATGTGGTGCAAAAGACAGAATCTTAATTGCTGACGCCGGCCGCTTCAGCGACATGTTTCTCAATTGTCTGTCCAGTGTCTCTCAGTTACGGTAGGAGACACGCACATTTCATTACAACACTGAATTGGCAGGGCAGCGAGCGAGTTACTGTGAACAGTTCAGTGATAGGATTGCTCTCATCAGAATCGACAGCAAACCAACACCGACAACAATGGTTCAGGTATCCATACCGACATCGTAAGCCGAAGATGAAGAGAAATTGTATAAGGATATTGAACGGGAAATTCAATACGTAAAGCAGGATGAAAATCTAATAGTAGTGGGGGACTGGAATTCGGTTGTAGGGGAAGGAGTAGAAGAAAGGCTTACGGGAGAATATGGGCTTGGTAGAGCGAATGAGAATAGAGGAAGACTTTGTGCAAAAATATTCATCTAATAACAGCGAATATTCTGTTCAAGAATCACAAGAGCAGGAGGTATACTTTGAACAATCCGGGAGATACGGGAAGATTTCAGTTGGATTACCTCATGGTCAGGCAGAGATTTCGAAGTCAAATAGGGGATTGTAAGCCGTACCCAGGAGCAATATAGACTCAGATCACGATTTAGTAATGATGAAGAGTATACTGAAGTTTAAGAGAACATCTATGAAGAAACAGTGCGCGTTTTCCCTCCCCTCTCCAACCCCCTATCGCCAACACCTACCTATTTAAAACACTGACCGCAGTTGCAAAATACAGTACTGTGATATGCTATGCTGAGTAGACAAGACGAGTTGCTGATGCAATTACTTAGGCAAAATCTGGTTTTATGTACAGTTCTTTTCTTTTCTATTACTGTAAAAAATATTAGATTCTACATATTTAGTTTTACTTGACACTTCATAGCATTCGACAATACAAAATGGTGCACTATGTCCAAATTCTAAGAACAACAGGGCTAAGCTTTAGGGAAAAACAGGCAATACATAACATGATCAAAACCAAGATGGAACAATAAGACCAGGAACGAAGTGCTCGGTTTAAAAAGGGTGTAAGGCAGGAATGCAGTCTTTCACCCTGGAAGCAGTTAATTCCATAAATTATCTGGGAGTACTCATTAGGAGTGATTTAAAATGGCCGGAACCGAAGAGTCAAGCAGTATATTGCTCCCTCCTACGTATATCTCGCGAAGAGACCATGAGGATAAAATCAGAGAGATTAGAGCCTACACAGAAGCATACCGACAATCCTTCTTTCCACGTACAATACGAGACTGGAATAGAAGGGAGAACCGATAGAGGTACTCAGGGTACCCTCCGCCACACACCGTCAGGTGGCTTGCGGAGTATGGATGTAGATGTAGATGTAGATGTAGATGTACAGTCACTACATCGGAAAAGGAATGTCCTGAACAATGAAAAAAACATTCAAAAGTCAAGATCGCACAAAATATTTTTTATTTGAGAAAACCGGTTTCAACAGTGTTTGCTGTCATCTTCAGGTCTTAACATATTTTCGTAGTGAAACATGTTTATTTCACGAGGCTGAACCTCATGCACAAGATGTTAAGAGGATAAAACTAGGCACATTACAAACGTCTGTCATCGCTAAAATTTTAAAAGGCACAAAGCACCTTGTCCAAAAGGCCATTTCCATTTACATATTACTCCTATATGCTTGTGGGGTTAAGATTAAAGGTGAAAAGAAATCAATGATATGATTCTCTGATGACATTGTTGACCTCAGAGAAAGTGAAGAATTACAGGACCTGTTGAATGGAATGTACAGTCTAATGATTACGGGATACGAAAGTAATAATAATTGGGAGTAATGAGAGCAGCGAGAGACTTAGCATCATCATTGGAGATCACGAAGCAGAGAAAGTTAAGGAATTCTGCTACCTAGGCAACAAGGAAGACATAAAAAATATACTAGCACTGGGAAAAAGGGCATTCCTGACCAAGAGAAGTCTATTGGTAGCAGACATAGGCCTTAGTTTGAGCCATAAATTTGTGAGAATCTACGTAACGAGCATAGACTTGTGTGGTAGTGAGACATGGACTGTGGAAAAACCGGAACAGAAGAGAATCGAAGCATTTAGGATGTAGTACTACATAAGAATGTTGAAAAGTATGTGGACTGATAAGGTAGGGAATTCGGAGGATCTTCGCATAATCGTCAAGGAAAGTAATATATTGAAAAAAATGACAAGAAGAAGGGACAGGACGATAGGATATCTGTTAAGACATCGTCGTACTAGAGGGATCTGTGGGCGTTAAAAACTGTAGGGGAAGACAGAGATTGGAATATATCCAGCATATAATTTAGGACGTAGGTTGCAACTGCTCCTCTGAGTTGAAGAAGTTGGCACAGGGGAGGAATTTGTGAGGTGCCACATCAAACCAGTCAGATGACTGATAACGAAGGAGAGAGAGAGAAATAAAATAAATAGCAAGTGCATGGAACCAAGGCGAAATGTCTGCAGGAAAAAAGTAGCACTGAAGCAAGAAGCACGGGTGAGAACATTATCAAATGCAGTGGAAAACAGATAGGTGGAAAGGATACATTGGTGGCCTCTACAGGTGGAGGTGGGGCTGGGTTGGGGAAAGAAGTGTCTGATGACGTGACAGAAGAAGAAATGGGAAAGACATAGGTGATCCAGTATTAGAGTCAGAGTTTAAGAGAGCTATGGAAGAATTGCGATTAAATAAGGCGAAAGGCATAGGTAACTTTTTTCCGCAATGACTGAAATCATTGGCGGAAGCGGAGATCAAGCGCCCAGTCGAGGGGTGCCTACCTTCGCGTGCAGCAGTATCACGCACAGATAAACAGCAGTTTCGGTACGGTGCTGTCATACCACTGAATTCCGACGCGAGCTGGTAGACGTTTCTGCTTCTTGTGCGTGGCATAGTACGATCTTCTCACAAACAAACAACATGCAAGTACGATTTCTGAAAGACAAACACGGTGTATCATCTTTCCTTATACGCACGATGAAGATGGTATTACTCGTATCTGCTTTAATCGCTTATGGTGAATTGCTAACCACACGCATATCCGAGCATGCAGTACCTTTCCTGTCCATCTGAGTTTCTCTCATCCCTCCCTTATTGTGTTACATTTTAAACTACCACCGGTGTATATACATATTTTTATCTTTGCTTCCTTGAATGAAGTTGCCGTAACTACACTGCGTACCACAACTAAGTGTTACTTTTTCGAAACACTTCATTGTTTCCCACTGCGAAGCGTATGTTTGAAATTTGGCTCAAACGAATTTCCTCTGTAATGGTGCAAAATCGTGGCGCCCTGTGACGTCGCCCTTGGCCTTGGTGACGCTTCAAACAGCAGGGTGTCGACAGATGCAAAAAAAAAAAAAACAAAAAAAAAGGTCAGAGCTCAGAAGTTCATGTAACGTTTAAAGTGAATTAATGACGCCACATTAGCACCGAATTTCACCTAAATTCTGACCAACGCTACCGGGGATGTCTCAAGTGATGTAAATGTCGTCAGACTATCTCTTACCCACATTTCACCCCTTCTTTTGACGCCTCTGTAATGGAGGTCAGAACCGCGATGACGCCGGCCGTTGCGACCGAGCGGTTCTAGGCGCTTCAGTCCGGAACCGCGCTGCTGCTACGGTCGCAGGTTCGAATCCTGCCTCGGGCATGGCTGTGCGTGATGTCCTTAGGTTAGTCAGGTTTAAGTAGTTCTAAGTTCTAGAGGACTGATGGCCTAAGATGTTAAGTCCTACAGTGCTCAGAGCCATTTGAACCATTTTTGAACAGTGACGCCCAGCGGTTTTCTTATGACTGGTCGAGGAAAACATTTCAGACACACCGCCGCTCAGGATCGACACGAGAAGGCATTAGGGGGTATAAAGGGAGTAGGAAACGGCAGTTGTCATTGTGATGAGCAACAGGACGACATTCTTGGCAACTTTTGACACTGTTGACACCACTCTAACGTTTCAACCCCCTCTAAGGACGTAGCGGGCTAGCAACTCCATTGAACGTGATCGGATCTCTTTAGAGTGCTGTGCGTCTACAACTTTTGGTCTGAGCCGAATTTCAAACTTCAGCGTCACAATGGGATATAACTACAGGATCTTCAAAATAATAATAATAAAAAAACCATCCTTTTATTGTGTTACGCTTTATGTATATACAGTAGAATCTTTCGACTAAATGTAAAAGAACTTGAAGCTGTCATAACTTGTTACTTCTCTCTTTTAAGTCGAATGTCTGTACTTCGCAGCTTTCGTGATTACATTACGTATAAGTAACAAAATAATATCGATGTCCATTATGTGCATTAAGCATTAAAATCTTTATAATTCCAACTACTTTTACCTGCGTCACGATTCCACTGACTGGTTGCACTAGTTACATAATACACTGAAGAGCCAAAGAAACTGCTACACCTGCCTAACATCGTGAAGGACCGCAACGCGACGTGGCATGGACTTGGCTAATGTCTGAAGCAGTGTTGGAAGGATTGACGTTATGAATCCTGAAGGGCTGTCCGTAAATCCGTAAGAGTACGAGGGGGTGGAGATCTATTCTGAACAGCACGTTGCAAGGCACCCCAGATTTGCTCAATAATGTTCATGTCTGGGGAGTCTTGTGGTCAGTGGAAGTATTTAAACTCAGAAGAGTGTTCCTGGAGCCACTCTGAAGCAATTCTGGACGTGTGGAGTGTCGCACTGTCCTGCTGGAATGGCCTAAGTCCGTCACAATGCACAATCTACATGAATGGATGCAAGTGATCACATAGGATGCTTACGTTCATGTCACCTGTCAGAGTCGTATCTAGAGGTATCAGGGATCATTCCAACTGCACACGCCGCACACCATTAGATAGCCTCCACGAGTTTGAACAGTCCCCTGTTCATATGCAGGTTCCTTGGATTGATGAGGTTGTCTCCACATCCGTACACGTCTATCCGCTCGATAGAATTTGAACCGAGACTCATCCGACCAGGCAACATGTTTACAGTCATCAACAAAGTGGTTCAAATGGCTCTGGTCACTAAGGGACTTAACATCTGAGGTCATCAGTCCCCTAGAACTTAGAACTACTTAAACGTAACTAACCTAAGGACATCACACACATCCATGACCGAGGCAGGATTCGAACCTGCAACCGTAACAGTCGCACGGTCCCAGACTGAAGGGCCCCGAACAGCTTTTTTTTCTTATTTTTTCATTTTGTTCGATATAGTTCCTTGCGTTTGGTCTGGGCGGACGTCACAAGACATCCGTTCAAGTTGATCGTTGATTCCTTGAGTCAGTTTTTTTTTTACTACAGAGAGCACGCAGCCCTCTGACCGAACAAGCTGAGCTACTGTGCCGGCATCCGCTCGGCCACCGCGGCCGGCAGTCATCAACAGTCCGGTGTCAGTTTTGACGGCCCCAGGCGATGTGTAAAGCTTAGTGTCGTGCAGACATCAATGGTACACGAGTGAGCCTTCGGCTCCGAAAACCCATATCGCCGATGGTTCGTGGAATAGTTCGCACTCTGACAGCATTGAAATCTACAGAAATTTACAGAAGACTTGTACTTCCGTCACGTTGAACGATTCTCTTCAGTCGTCTCTGGTCTCGTTCTTGCAGAATCTTTTTCCGGCCGCAGCGATGTCCGAGATTTGATGTTGTACCTCATTCCTGATATTCACGGTTCACTCGTGAAATGGTCGTCCGGGAAAAGATCCACCTCCTCGCTACGTCAAAGATGCTGTGTCCCCTCACTCGTGTGCCGACAATAATACCACGTTCAAACTCACTTATATCTTGATAATCTGTCATTGTACGAGTAGTAACCGAGTTTACAACTGCGCCAGACACTCGTTGTCTTATAAAGACGTTGACTACCGCAGTGCCCTATTCTGCCTGTTCACATATCTCTCTATTAGAATACGCATGTCTGTAACAGTTGCTTTCTCGCTTCAGTGTATAATGTGCATGCTAACGCCCATCTCATGACACCTTCCACTTTTCTTGTTCGAGTCACGTATGTTTCGCGGGAAGAGCGACTGCTGGTAAGCCTCCGTGTGGGCTTGAATCTCTCTAATTTACCTGCATGGTCTTTTCGCAAGATAAACGTAGGAGGAGGGAATATATACGTTGACTCTCCTAGGAACGTATACTCTCGGGACTTTTAACAGGAAATCACACCGTTGTACAGAACGCCCCTCCTGCAGCGTCTTTCACTGGAGTTGGTTGAGTATATCCCATTTACTAAATGAACCTGTAAAGAAACCTGCTGCCCTTCTTTGGATCTTTTCTGTTTCCTATATCAAACCTATCTGGTATGGATCCCAGATTGCCCGACAGTATTCAGATATTGGTTGAAAGACGGTTTTGTAAGCTACCTCCTTTGCTGATGGACTACATTTCCTGAAGATTTTTCCAAATAATCTCAGTTTGGCATCTGTCTTTCTTGCGATTTGTTTTGTGTGGTAATTCCACTTTAAATCGCGTACGAAAAGAATGTATTAATTTCAAGTTGTCGTTTCGCTTTGAATCGCTCCGTATACATACTTCTGGACATTTTATGGAAGTAACTGCTTCCAGTGATTGTCCTGCAATCGTTTAATCATACAATAATGGGTCTTTTGTTACATAAGAGCGGTGACCATAATGAAACAAGTGTGTTAAATTTGATTTAATTAACAACTCACAATGTATTGTTATCGTTCACGCGCCCGAGACATGGAACAAATATTTTCATGTTTTTTGTTGGATTTTCAAAATGATACCTCCTCCGTACTTTCTAGAGGCCCTCGGAGTGCTAAACGGACATTTAGAAACAAAATGCATGTGCTCAGGAGGATTCGTGAGAGATTTATTGGATTAGTCCATTATTCTCTCAACGGTTTCCTCGCTCATTAAATGAATCTAGCTAATCAAATCTCCGGTCTTCCTTAAAAATGGATTTTGAACTTGTCCCAATTTTTTATCAAAGTGGCCATTTATTTCTTCTACTGAAATATTACTAGATTACTGGGTTATTTATAAGAAATTGTCACCAGCAGCAGCTACCTCGAAGTACTCCACTTTCCTCAAAAGATACGCGTACACACTGTGTGTTTCGTTCAGTCCTGATTACTTCCTATACTATACTGGTCATACATGGCGATGTTATTATTGATACGAGACTGACTGAATCTGCTGCTTGTAAGTGTTCCTTGGAGGCATAAGTAAATGCTATAGCACAGTGGGTGGGAATGCAGGTAGAACTATAAACTAATGACGAATTATCAACACATTGTTGTAATAAATGAGAGAAAATAGCTTTTTGGCGAACTATGTACCTCACTGACGGCATAATTCCTAAACTTTAAATGTCTGCAGTCGGAATAATTATGTAGACTCAACTGCCTGATACACACCTCTGCCACATTTCAAGAATTTTTCTCCAGAGCAAAGCCTACCTAGATGAACAGCGAATTGAGGATTTCAGACACACATTTGAGATTCTACACATTTCACTGTCTAATTTACAATGTGCCTTTGTGTTCTAATTTGATAATGAATGATGCTGTAGAACGCTTTCTATTCCTTGCAGGAGTCTAATCCAAATATATAAAATATTACGATGTACCAATATTCGCGATAAGTTTTTTGCAGCTTACTAGAAAGTTGGTGTGTATTCTGATGTGGTAAGGAAACTTGACGGCTTGCTGTGGGGCCATTAAAATATCGATAGGGGTTTTATATTACCAGCAAGACATCATCTGAAAAGCCGCAACTCCAAAGGAACTAGCAATGGAGGATCTTTCCAATGTCCTGTAGACATCAGTAAGGAAGAATCTACCCTGATGATTCTAAAGAAAACGTCTATCATTCGCTACGAGTGATATAAGTGAACGATGGAAAAGTTTATTGTTAGGACAGGACTGTGTACTCATTGTCTTCCAGTTACGAATCCGGTGTCTGAACAACGATGCTGTAACGATCCTCTGTTATTAGCGGTCGAATCTATCCTCATACTGCTGCGAGAGATTTGTGTCATCTGTAACACTCCACTTGTGGCTGTTACCAGCATGACAACCTAGCGCAACAAACGTTGGAGAAGTCATGCGGCCAACTGGTCGCACACACGGCAAAACCGTCAGATCACAGATGTTACCGGCCAACCGTGCGGGCACCTTCCCAACGTCACTCGCTTCGCGCCATCTGTGGGCTACATATGGCACTACGGCGGGCAACTTGCCCGACGCCGCTTACAACCAGCGCTACCTGGGAGTCACTGGCATCACTTCGCCGACTCGAGGAATAGAGATGGTCGCCCACTGCAGGCATGTGTTATCCCACAGACAATATGTGGTCTATATCTCAACCCTTTTGGCTGAACTTACATGTTCACATGTGTGCCCACTAGAGAGAAAGTCGCTTGCATGTGCGACTTCTGCAACTAGTTTGACGTGCGTGGGAACATCTCCAGAAAGTCAGCATCCGCAAGTTCCGTTAACAATTTCTTACATCTTCCTGCAAGTACTTACCGAATTTACCAGTTGATGGGAGTTTTTCTCAAACTAGCAGACTTTTGTGTGTGTCGAGCGCCCGTACGAAAACGTCGGTGTCGAAATGGAGAATGGCACAAAAACAGACAGGTCAAAACAAATCTGTCATTGGACTGTTAAACAGCAGCAGAGATGTATTTAAATTTTAGCTAATTTTTTAATGTTACCAAAAAGATAATTACATTATATCTGTAACAAAAGGTATAAATACAGTATGCAAAGATCTAAGAGTAATTAAAAGGCTGTTCGTTGGTGATACAGCTTGCCTCATTTTTATATCCTGATTTCGCGTATCTGATTGCACAACAGACAGGAGGTGTTCGAAAGTAGCATACAATATCTTCACAATGTTTCTCAAATCTGACTGAACTGCTCTGATTTTTCTTGATAAATATGTATTCCTCTGTATCCATTTCATTACCAAAACATTTCTGCTTTTCTTAATTTTCTTTTTCTTAACGATTTTTCTTCAATAGTAATAATGCAACAATGGTGGTGGATGCTCTGTTTTTAACCACGATACTGTAAACTCCTGCTTGGCTATATCACGACGTAAGTGGAAACACTCCCACAAAGACTTGCAGCAAGTTCCTGAAATTACCTCACCCATGCGACTTGCAGAAGTAAACTTGCGCAAGTTTTAATTCTACTGCAACTAGAAAAAATGGCTCTTAGGACTATGGGACTTAACATCTGAGGACATCTCACACATCCGTGCCCGAGGCAGGATTCGAACCTGCGCGACCGCAGCGTGGCTCCGGACTGAAGCGCCTATAACCGCCTTTTTTTTTTCTTGAAGAAAAGCCTGATAGAAGGGTTGGGGGCAAAGAGGGCAGGAGTCGTCTTCCGAGGCCTGGCCTCAATGTCCCGTTCTCGCCCTCCCAGCGCCAAAGAAAGGAAGGGTTTCGATAGGATCTAGAGAACTTAATTGGATCAAATTCACTTCCTTCTACGCCACCAGAAGCTTCCAAGTCGTCTTCGCATAATGAATTTAAGGAGCCTCCCTCTAAACTGTTTGCTCTGAGGACCAATCATGTGCCGTGAATCATTTTTAAGTGTGCCTTCTAGTACTCGGAACGCCCCAATGCGCAGGAGGATCCTCGAAGAGTGTGCCTGAATAGTTCGATAGTCGTGTGCGGTACAATGCATGGTGGCGGAACGCCTCAACAGTCGTCGTCAGGTGGACCCAGAAGTCCAGTGCCTTTTGCAGGAGCGGCTTGAAAAATGTAATACAGCACCATGCCCTTCAGCCAGCTGACGGTGTTCGTTCTTGTAGTGGGAAAGTAAGTGGTATCTGGGTGCAGGAGCTCGTCCAGAGTGACAGACTTTGGCTGTCGTCGCAACAGGAGCGCCAGCATACGTTGCACAAGATCCCAGCATCTGCCTGTCACAGCACAGCATTCGAATCGACGACGGCACAGTGCGGACACAAAGGGTCATCAGTGAGATGGATGGAATGGAGGCGCAGGCGTGGGGCTAATTTGCCGTTCACCATCACATAACACAGGAACGAGCGTACGTGTGCAGGTATGGGGTGTGGACGTCTCGCTACACCCTGGTCCAGCGGATGGTTGGGTTGTTGTTACGGGGTTGTTGTGCCTGATAGATGCGGTAGTAATCTCTCGTGCTCGGCGTCCTGGTCGGTCATGTAACTCACTTCGACCAGAAATTCGCGGATGTGGGCAAGAGACGGAGCTATGTGGCCCATGGCGACCGCTGGATGAAAATCTCGCGGCACGACGGTCTGTAGAGCTGTTCCCGTCAAGCTGTTGTTGGCTGCGGTCCATGCGAGCCGCATCGTCCGTAGGTACAAAGCCCGCTCACGGCTGTGGACGTGAGTCAACCCCAGGCCCTCCCCCAGTGGAGACCATTTAAAGTAGTGTAGCGAACATTGAATATATGACCTGTACTCACAAATTGCCCGTGCGCCGCCTGGAAAGATTTAATAACTTGTTAAGGTTCTTGTAAAAGAGCACACTTGTTTGTCAAATTCCCTCTTATCTAGTCACAGATGCGTCAAACAAACTCGTACACGCACCAACAAAGTTTGTTAATTCAACCTTACTTTGGAAGCAGACGCTTTTCGCCTACCGGTATGCTGTATTTTGACACTAGTTGGAATGGCTACACATGCAGATGAAACATTTCAGACATTGACTGTGGCACTGTGTTTAAAGGAGAGAAGAAGAAGAAAACAGGACACTGGTTCAGGGAATGATTTCAGACGAAAGAGAAATATACACAAATGAAATGTTACACTCTGTAACTGACGACTACATCAGCTTTCTGTGGATAGAAGTGAGACTTTTAATAACTTGTTTAGAGTTACTTCACCTTCACACTGAAAAATAAGACATAATTATGCGAAAATGTATTCTCTTCTACTTGGCCTGCTAATGCCAGTTCATTAAAATGATACAACGTTGAATATATAGCACAGATTGTCCATGGAAACACGCGAGAACTTATATACCTTTTTTTCCACTTCACTCCCGCTTGTATGTTATGTGGAGAAGAACGATTTTCTTCTAAAGCTATTCCTGCGTAGTTTATACACTACTGGCCATTAAAATTGTTACACCAAGAAGAAATGCAGATGATAAACGGGTATTCATTGGACAAATATATTATACTAGAACTGACATGTGATTACACTTTCACGTAATTTGGATGCATGGATCCTGGGAAATCAGTATCCAGAACAGCTACCTCTGGCCGCAATAACGGCCTTGATATGCCTGGGTATTGAGTCAGAGTATGGATGGCGTGTACATGCAGCTTCAACACGATATCACAGTTCATCAAGAGTAGTGACTGGCTTATTGTGACGAGCCAGTTGCTCGTCCACCATTGCCCAGACGTTTTCAGTTGATGACAGATCTGGAGAATATGCTGGACAGGGCAGCAGTCGAACATTTTCTCTATCCAGAAAGGTCCGTAAAGGACCTGCAACATGCGGTCGTGCATTATCCTGCCGAAATGTAGGGTTTCGCAGGGAGCGAAAGGGTCGAGCCACGGGTCGTAAAACATCTGAAATGTAACGTCCACTGTTCAAAGTGGCATCAATGCGAACAAGAGGTGACCGAGACGTGCAACCAATGTCACCCCAAACCATCACGCCGGGTGATACGCCAGTATGGCGATGTGGAATACAAGCTTCCGATGTGCTTTCGCTGCGATGTCGCCAAACACGGATAAGACCATCATGATGCTGTAAACAGAACCTGGATTCATCCGAAAAAAACGACGTTTTGCCATTCTTGCACCCAGGTTCGTCGATGAGTACACCATCGCAGGCGCTCCTGTCTGTGATGCAGCGTCAAGGGTAACCGCAGCCACGGTCTCCGAGCTGATAGTCCATGCTGCTACAAACGTCGTCGAACTGTTCGTGCATATGGTTGTTGTCTTGCAAGCGTCCCCATCTGTTGACTCAGGGATGGAGACGTGGCTGCACGATCCGTTACAGCCATGCGGATATGATGCCTGTCATCTCTACTGCTAGTGATACGAGGCCGTTGGGAGCCAGCACGGCGTTCCGTATTGCCCTCCTGAACCCACCGATTCCATATTCTGCTAACGCGATCAGCAATGTCGCGATACGATAAACCGCAATCGCGACAGGCTACAATTCGACCTGTATCAAAGTCGGAAACGTGATGGTACGCATTTCTTCTCCTTACACGAGGCATCCCAATAACGTTTCACCTGTCAACACCGGTCAACTGCTGTCTGTGTATGAGAAATCGGTTGGAAACTTTCCTCATGTCAGGTCGTTGTAGGTGTCGCTACCGGCGCCAACCTTTTGTGAATGCTCTGAAAAGCTAATCATTTGCATATCACAACATCTTCCTGTCGGTTAAATTTCGCGTCTGTAGGAGGTCATCTTCGTGGTGTAGCAATTTTAATGGCCAGTAGTGTATTTTCGAATGAAGCTCTACCGATTCCGTTTTGTCAATTGCCAGTGATACTTTGGATTTACCGTTGTTCCTAGTTTCCACAGATGTGGGAACCCGCGATACAGTTAGATAAATTGTAACGAAACTATTTTTCACTAAAAATTTGCGGCGAAACATCGACAGAAACAACTTGCGCTATCTTATCAAATTTCCCGTCCATCAAAACTTCTGCCAAAGATGCGTTACGTTTAAAAAACACGCCTTACAGCACTTAACGCGGTCATATATTTGGAAAACATAAAAAAGTTTAACGAATCGTTTGATAGTGTACGGGGGACTTACGAAATCGGTCCTCCGCTTGGCACTTCAAACTGATACGCCAGTAATGTGTGCTCACAGGCTTGTGTTCGGTCCCGAACTGAAACGCTACACAGTGGAGGTACGCTTACACTCGTGCGCCTTGCGGCTAGTCGCCGTCCGCCTGTGCCAGCCCCAGACGCAGGCGGGGGCACGTGTTTCGCCGTCTGGTATGGGGACATTCCTGCAGCCCGTACGCACAATTCAGACGCATGCGCTACTTTGCTCCGGTACATGCGTCACCTTTCCCCTTCGTGCAACGGCTGCGTGCTCCTATTGTGCACGGTACATATTTTTGTAGATGTAACTATTTTTGCTTTAAAGGCGAAATTGTTGAAGATTCCAGAATTAGATTTTCACTCTGCAGCGGAGTGTGCGCTGATATGAAGATGTTTCCGTTAGTGACTCAGATGTAGCAACAATATTGAAACTGGTTTCCTCTATGTTGGTAGACAGTTATATTACTTTTAACATTTTATTATCATGTCTGTGGGTTTTCCCTTCACCTACAGTTTTGGTGAGTTATTTCGTAAGTTAAATACTGTAGATATTGCATTTCTACTTTACTATGTTCCACACTCACTGATTTGACTGGAAGTATAGTGAACAAAGTAGATATACGACATCTTTCTGCTAAAGGCCGGTCTTCGCTGTTTACTAGCAGCTTTTTTTGTTCGCAAAGGCAACGGCCTTGCCGCAGTGAATACACCGGTTCACCGAAGTTAAGCGCTGTTGGGAGTGGCCGGCAATTGGATGGGTGGCCCTCCAGCCGCCATGCGCTGTTGCTATTTTTCGGGGTGCACTCAGCCTCGTGATGCCAATTGAGGAGCTACTCGACCGAACAGTAGAGGCTTCGGTCAAGAATACCATCATAACGACCGGGAGAGCGGTGTGCTGACCCCACGCCCGTCCTATCCGCATCCTCCACTGAGGATGACACGGTGGTCGGATGGTCCCGGTAGGCCACTCGTGGCCTGAAGACGGAGTGCTTTTTTTTTGTTCTTAAAAGAAAACGACCTTCTTCAATTAATATCTGTAGGTTACAACAGAATCATAAATAAACTGCTCTGTAATGTACCGTTTCATACCTCTCATGGCGCTTAGGAAACTGAAGAGTGATAAATGTGGTTCCATTTTCAGTTGCTGCCGATTCAACGGCACTACGTACGCTCACCCATTGTAAAAACTATGTCACAAAACAATATAAACAATTCTGCTAGCATTCATCCGGTATTGTAATCAGAAGTGTAGCTTCCTGAACGCTTCGAGCTCTGTTGTCTCAGACCATAACAAAAATAGGCAATTCAGATATTGTTGCTCAACGCGAGTACTGCAACTGTGCGCTGGAGTTGAAAGGCGGTCGTTTTGTAGGGAGATCTTTTCATATATCGCATAAATGCTCTAAGTAAGTCACTTGTTGGTTCACTGACAAATTAGTCACTAGTCGTCTCCGTTCACGAGAGCGGCTCATCCTTGCCGAAGCAGGGAAGTGTACGTATCTCTCAGAGCGAGGATAAAGCCGTGACCGGAGCTGGCCTGTGAGGATGCTGGGCACGCTTAGATTGGTTGGTTCCATCACACTTTGGGAAACACGAAGGGACTTCTCGTCTCGTCTTCCGACAATAGCAGTGCTTAGACTCGTGTGTCTGTGTGATATGGACGCTTTCGATCAACAATCTTTGGCATAACGGTGAGATTGCAGCAATCCACAAGCCTTCCAGTTGAGGTTCTCAAAATCCATATCATATTACAGGGAGGAGTAACAACATTAGCCGGCCCAGTGGCCGAGCGGTTCTAGGCGCTACTGTGTGGAACCACGCGACCGCTACGGTCGCAGGTTCGAATCCTGCCTCGGGCATGGCTGTGCGTGATGTCCTTAGGTTAGTCAGGTTTAAGTAGTTCTAAGTTCTAGGAGACTGATGACCTCAGAAGTTGAGTCCCATAGCGCTCAAAGCCATTTGAACCATTTTTGAACAACATTAAACTAAGGTAAAATCGTGTCCTTTTCAGGTTATCTCTTCAATGTGAACTTGTCGTGCATAATGCCAGGTCGCTGTTCTCGTTTTCATTTGCCTCAGAACCCATGGTCTTTGGTATTTATCTTCGTGTTAACAATCTTTAACTTCAAGTGACTTACAAACAGCTTCTCTCACTCGTGAATATATTTCTGAACAGCAGATAAAGTATTTTGTTCCTCTCTCTCTGTGATATGACGCTCGGAATGGATGTTAAATGTTCTGACTCGACGTCGGTGCGTGACCAAACTGGCTAATTTGTGTATCTGATCTGCTTATGTATTACAATGGTTTTTTCATACGCTTGAACTTCACGAATTCACTATTTTATACTTTTCCTTGAATCACCAATTCCACCTCGTTTACTGTGTCTCTATGTTTGGATACTTAATAACGACTGCATGCATTTGCGTTACTTTTTTATCAGGGGCCACACTGCAGGTACGTACCACGCCTACGCTTATTTTTCTTACAAAAACTTCAGTAATCCAGATAATCCGATGCTTATGCATTTCTTCGTGATGTACGACGGCGGAGATGACGTCATCTCAGATTATTCCTTTCACGACATAAGCTCTCCATTTTCAGGCTATTAGGCAGTGCAGACAACAGTCGACAAAAACATTGATACACTACTGGCTATTAAAATTGCTACACCAAGAAGAAATGCAGGTGATAAACGGGTGTTCATTGGACAAATATATTATACTAGAACTGACATGTGATTAAGTTTTCACGCAATTTGGGTGCATAGATCCTGAGAAATCAGTACCCAGAAAAACCACCTCTAGACGTAAAAATGGCCTTGATACGCCTGGGCATAGAGTCAAACAGAGCTTGGATGGTGTGTACAGGCACACGTGCCCATGCAGCTTCAACACGATACCACAGTTCATCAAGCGTAGTGACTGGCGTATTGTGACGAGCCATTTGCTCGGACACCATTGACCAGACGTTTTAAATTGGTGATATATCTGGAGAATGTGCTGGGCAGGGCAGCTGTCGTACATTTTCTGTATACAGAAAGGCCCGTACAAGACCTGCAACATGTAGTCGTGCATTATCCTGCTGAAATGTAGGGTTTCGCAGGGATCGAATGAAGGGTAGAGCTGGCCTGGAAGCGCGCGACCGCTACGGTCGCAGGTTCGAATCCTGCCTCGGGAATGGCTGTGTGTGATGCACTTAGGTTAGGTTAGGTTTAAGTAGTTCAATGTTCTAGGGGACTGATGACCTCCGAAGTTAAGTCCCATAGTGCTCAGAGCCATTTTATTAAAAGTGCCGTCAATGCGAACAAGAGGTGACCGAGACGTGTAACCAATGGCACCCCATATCATCACGCCGGGTAAAACGCCAGTATGGCGATGACGAATACACGCTTCTAATGTGCGTTCATCGCGATGTCGCCAAACACGGATTCGACCATCACGGTGAACTGCAATCGCGGTAGGCTACAATCCGACCTTTATCAAAGTCGAGAACGTGATGGTACGCATTTCTCCTCCTTAGACGAGGCACCACAACAACGTTTCACCAGGCAACGCAGGTCAACTGCTGTTTGTGTATGAGAAATCGGTTGGAAACTTTCCTCATGTCAGCACGTTGTAGGTGTCGCCACCGGCACCAACCTTGTGTGAATGCTCTGAAAAGTTAATCATTTGCGTATCACAGCATCTTCTTCCTGTCGGTTAAATTTCGCGTCTGTAGCACGTCATATTTGTGGTGTAGTAATTCTAATGGCCCATAGTGTACTTCCTAGTAACTCCCGCTTTCGTTCTCTTTGTGTAAGCTTTGTCATCTACAGATGCAATTTCAAAGCCAGGTCGCGTTATTGACGGATCATATTCAGTGTTTTCGCGCATATTTCAAGGGGCAAACCTTTGTACAAACTCTCGGTGTAGTTTTGAAAGAAGGCAGCTAACACAGTCTGTCCTGATGGATAGATTGGCTCTAAAATGCTCTTTTCTTTACATAAACCGTGGCTACAATTGATGGGGGTATACAAACTAGAAGAACAGTCGTTGGAATTCTCAAAAACCACAATATTAACATCAAGAGCCTTTAGATGATGTTAAAACAGGACTGAGAGGCGCAATTAGCACAACACTAGAATGAGATTTTCACTCTGCAGCGGAGTGTGTGCTGATTTGAAACTTCCTGGCAGATTAAAACTGTGTGCCCGACCGAGACTCGAACTCGGGACCTTTGCCTTTCGCGGGCAATGCTCTACCATCTGAGCTACCGAAGCACGACTCACTGTGAGTACCGGACGTGAGTCGTGCTTCGGTAGCTCACATGGTAGAGCACTTGCCTGCGAAAGGCAAAGGTCCCGAGTTCGAGTCTCGGTCGGGCACACAGTTTTAATCTGCCAGGAAGTTTCAGCACAACACTAGTTTCTGGAGAATTATAGCGTATCAAGTGACATTTGTGACTGGACTGAGGATACCCTAGTAGGGACGACGCTGTATCATGCTGCAGTCACATTAATGTGACAACCGCCTGTGTTGAAGATCAATGTGCAATAATCACTCAAAGACGGCACGTGCCAGGAAGAGGGTGTATAAATGTCAGGGGGACGCGAAAATAGTGGAATCTTTGTCGTAGGGCGGAAACGGAGAGTTTATCTGAGGTCTAAACAGGCAATGTCGTTAGATTTCAGGCCGAAGGTGGTCGTATTTACGAAAAGGCTAAGTCTGTAATCTGTTCACGTGATGCCACGGTTAAAATATACCCTGTATGGCAAAATGGCGCTATGTAAAACCGGTGCCAAAGCAACTGTGATGCACCAAGAGCCATAGATAAAATGTAAATGTCGTGTAACTAGAGCCTCCCGTCGGGTAGACCGTTCGCTGGGTGCAAGTCTTTCGATTTGATGGGGATGAAATGATGATGATTAGGACAGCACAACACCCAGCCCCTGCACGGAGAAAATCTCCGACCCAGCCGGGAATCGAATCCGGGCCTTTATGACTGACATTTGTCTCTCTGACAATTCAGCTACCGGGAGAGCAATAGATGACGGCGGAACAGCGATGTGTACGGACTAATAGACGTGAAACTGTTGCGTATGTGGGGCATCCCAAATGAACAAAGGGGCTACCAACAGTTGTCTCCTCTGTGTCTGATGCTGTGTGCGGGCCTCGCGGCAGCACCTGCTGTTCGTCGGCGACAATTTTTTTTTAGTCTTATGGGACTTAACTGCTAAGGTCATCAGCCCCTAAGCTTACACACTACATAACCTAAATTATCCTGAGGACAAACATACACCCCCATGCCCGAGGGAGGGCTGGAACCTCCGCCGGGACCAGCCGCATAGTCCATGACTGCAACGCCTGAGACCGCTCGGCTAATCCCGCGCGGCTCGCCGACAATGGCTGCACTACTCCGCTGAGTAGAGACAGGTGCGCTTTTCAGATGAATCACGTTTTAACTCTATCGGAAGATGGCCGTTGGCGTGCACGGCGTGAAACATCTTGAAGCAAACATCCTGCAACGGTCGTTGGAAGGATCCAGGGCAGAGGGCATTTCCTGCATGATCTCGTTACTCTGGAAGCCACGACTCATCAACACATGTATGTATCAATCTTTGGGGACCATGACCACCCCTACATGCAGTTTGTTTTTCCTCGGCAATATGACATCGACCAAAAAGACAGTACAACGTGTCACACACCTCACAACGTGTGTGTGTGGTCTGAAGAGCACGGGATGACTGCACCGTACGTCTATGCCTACTAAACTTCCCAGGTCTAAAACCAAACTAGAATCTGTGAATCAACTTCGATTGGGCTGATGGTGCCATGTGTTCAACAAGCGAGAAACGCATCGCAGCTGACAACGGCACTGGAGTCGGCATGGCTCCACATCCCTGGAGGTACCTCCCATAACCTCACTGGATTTCTTTGTGTATCTCTCGCAGTGGTTTGAGCTGCAAAAGGTGGTTATTTATTTTTACAGGTAGTCACATTAATGTGACAGAGTTTTAGCTTGGATGGAGGGTCATCAACAAATGTAGTAACGTCTGGCGTGCAACAGGGTTATGGAACCTTGCTGTACAAGTTGTATATTAACGACCTGGCTGACAGCGTTTAAATTATCCTCAGACTTATCGCAGATGATCCAAGTACTGTCTGAAAAAAGTTGTGCAAGTATATAGACAGATCTTGATAAGATTTCAAAGTGATGCAGATATTGGCAACTTGCTTTAAGCATTCAGAAATGTAAAACTGCGCACATAAAAAAAGAGAATAAAGCGTAGTATCCAATGACTGTAATATCAATGAGTCACAATTGGTATCAATTAACTCACACAAATATCTGGCTGTAACAATTTAGATGGACAAAAAACAGATATATCACAGAGGCTCAGTAGTAGGCAAAGCAGGTGGAAAGTAAGTCTTCGGTTCTTGAGTAGGATACTAGGAAAATGCGGTGGCCTACAAAGGGGAGTACTTACAAAACAGTCGTACGACTCATCCTAAAATACTCCTCAAGTGTGTATAATCCGTTTCAAATAAGACTAACACGAAATAAGGAGAAGTGCAGCAAGAGTGGTTAGGAGTTTGTTCCACCCGTGCCTGACGGTCACAGAGACAATGCTAAAAAACGTGAAGTGGTTTACGCTTAAAGACAAAAAACTATCTCGTGAAAGCATGGCTACAAAAAGCCAACAACAACCTTTAAGTGAGGAATCTAGCAATAGACTACAACGCTTTACGTATCACTCCCATTGGAAACGTGAAGTCAAGATTAAACTAATAACAGCACGCACGTAGGCGTTTAGGAAATCATTCATCCTGCTCTCCTTACGCGAATAAAACGGGAAGAAACCCTTATACGTGGTGCAATGTTAAGTACTCCCATGCACTTCACACTGTTTCGAAGGGTGTAGTTGCAGTTGAAATTAATAATTTCGTGTGGTTCAGTGGCCAGTTGCAAGTTTTGCAATTGTCGACTTATCTGTGCCTAACCTACCACACTTATCCAACCAGAGAAAGGAAATATATAGCTTAATGCGCAATCCGAATCTCGTGTCGTTCCTGGTGACTCCTCACGTCAATAACCCTTTAAGTAAAAAAGTTCTCTATCCATCATAACAATGAAATGCATGTCAGTATGTTCTCTTTGAGAATAGTAATCAATAAAACTGCTCAGCTTATTATGTATTTATAAGTCCTCCATGAGTTATGTTTAGTAAATATGCATAGAAATGATCCAAGAGCACATGATCTGTACTGAAAAAGTCTGCAGGAAATCAGCGATGTCAGCGTCTGATAGGTAACATATTTGCTCAGGGAGAAAACATTTCCCAAAGTTCAGTTTATAACATGCATATAAAACTACACTTGCAGCCACTTTAGCATCAGTGTCAGCTTAACGACTTTCATGAAATATTTTATGAACAACAGGCGAACAGGCTGCTGAAACTGCTGCCTGCATCTGTACCAGCACTTTCACCTACCGATCCACTCCAGAGTGTGTTAGATAGACGACCATCAGCTATCGTAGCAGTGTTGCGAACTGTTGAATTAGTAGCTAAATTATCTGAATCAGCGTCTTTTTCACAATCTGAATCTTCTGAGTGACTTATTGTAACCTCTTCGCAGCAGTTCACTGCACGATCCACCAGAACTTCATCTGCCCTTGATCTATACCACCTCCATAAGGTCTTTCTTATAGATCTAAAAGAAATATTCACGGTTGTTAGTATGAGCCCCCTAACTGCGAAAAACCTACCAAAAATTAGGAAATAATGTGTCTGTTACATTAAAGTCAATGTAAAACTTTTTTCGTCTGATTGCACATTATCAGTGATCATCCTACATGTGCGCTGTCAGCGGAAATAATTTATCTTATTTCAGTGGCTATTATTTTCGAGATAGTATGTGAAACCATATTATCCGCAATGTTCATTCTTCATCAGAAGAAACATTTCATAGCATATAATAACTGGGAACTGAATTCCAGACAATAGATTTGCATACATGTACGGCGCAGAAGGAAAAAAAAAAGCTGAAAATGTGCTTAGAAATGACTCCGATTAATTTTATTCTTTATAATGCAGGAAACGTTACTGTTAATAGAACTTACCGTCGTTTATATCATTAGACATCAGGAGATAAATCCAAAGGTCCTGCAGAACACAAAATCAGCTGTTAGGACGAGTGCCCCTAAGGCCATCAATAAGTTTCGTCTGGTCACTCACTCATTCGCTAATATCTCAGGCCTGATAACTTATAAACACAAAAATGGTATTCTACATATTTCAGACTTTATTTCGAATATACGAATACCAATAAAATCGATTGTGGACTGTGCGGCTCATCCCAGTGGAGGTTCGAGTCCTCCCTCGGGCATGGGTGTGTGTGTTTGACCTTAGGATAATTTAGGTTAAGTAGTGTGTAAGCTTAGGGACTGATTACCTTAGCAGTTAAGTCTTATCAGATTTCACACACACACACATAAAATCGATTGTTTGTAGTAAATAAAGTAATAAACAGCATTTAAGGCCATTGGTATATATATTTACCAGTGTTACTTAAAGGGTTAAAGGGCAAAGGCTACATGGAAGGCAGACTGAAAATTTCCGAGGTCGACTATTATTTGATCCCACGATCTTTCGTTTCCACGCGCTCACTCTCCCACTCTTCTTTTGTTTTTCCTCTATCTGTATCTACGTAGTTTGTGTTCTGTGAGGAGATTGATACTGTGAGGACGTAGCATGACCTCTTGAATTATACCAATACTACTACTACTACTACTACTACAATAATACTACTCAGTTTTCACTATAGCCGCCTTATTCGTCCTGAGGGAATCAGCAACTGCACTCATATTTAGAAAAATTATGATTTATTTTTCTGTCCCACTTCCACATTTTTGATTACATGACATGTTTCTATCTCTCTGGATCATATCCAGTGCCAAGTAGCTCCGTCAGCAACCCGTCTTGCCCGTTTAGAACCTCAAAATTTATCAGAGTATCGAGGGTTTGAGCAGACAGTACAGGTTGATGACGCAACTACTAAAATCTAAAGATGATCCAGAGTGATCGAAACATCTTAAGTAATTAAAAACGCACAACTGAGATTGAAAAATAAATGAGAATTATTTCTACACACTTTCGTAGTACAGAGTGTGGCCATCCTCCTGACCGAACGCGCTAAGCTACCGCATCGTTACCACTAGACCACCAGTTGCGACATACGTAGATGTAGATATATGTGAACAATATAATGAAACAGTTTTCTAAAGTACTAAAAACTGACGAAAACAATGTTTTTCTTTTTATTCACGTAAGTGCAGGTAGACGGACAGCCAAAGAGCGTATGACCGTTCACGATGTGTTTTCGACGATAGGAGTTACTCTATTAGTCCTCTCATGGAGATGCCCTTATTCGGTTTGCCAGAAATAGCTCCTGATTTCCTTCCCAACAAGGATCCGACACTTTAAGACTGTGTTCATAGAGGTCATACGTATATCGTACATCAGTCTCTTTTGTACGATGACTGCATTTCTCTCTATCCTAATAATGAACGCCATTAATTTTAGTTACTAGTTAGTCTATGTGACCGTTCCACTCCACAACACCTCAAATTTTTACTCTGTGTATTATTATGGTGTGACTGAATCATTAATACCGTATTTCCCAGACCACCACGTTTTTATAACGCGCAGTCAAATGAAAAGGAGACACATAGGAAGAAGGTAAGTTCACTATTTCGCCATAACTGTTAATAAATTCGTCACACTGTGAGACATGACTATCAGCACCTTTAGAGAAAAAAATATTTGCGGGTGCGTATGGAACAATACTATACTCAGGCGTGCACCTCTTCGAAACAAATCGAGTGCCACGAATGTCTACCTTCAGGGGTCCAAATCGCATGGGGTGATATCGAGAGTGTAGGGAGGATGTGTAAAGGATTCCCAGCGGAGCTTCTGCAGCTTACTCGAAACAACCTTGACAACATGTGAACGCGCATTATCCTACAACAGGATGATGCCATTCGTCAACATTCCTGGCACCTGATGGTGCGCTTCAATTATTGCAAAGTGTCCACTTATTGCTGTGCGTTAATTGTGGCGGTCTCTTCCCATGCGATTTACTTATTTTTGGAGTCCTGAAGATAGACATTCGTGGGAGTCTATTTGCTTCGGCCGAAGAGGTGAACGCCTGGTTACAATCGTAGTTCCGTAGGCAACCGAAAACATTTTTCCTTGAAGGCACTGACCGTCTTGTCTACAGCGAGATAGATGCATTAAGAGTTATGCCGATTGCTTTTGGAATACTGAAGAGTTTACCTACTTTTTTTTTTTTTTACATCTGTCGATTTTTCATTTGACTGTCGCTTTTACGACGGCGTGCTAAAATGCAATGCCTCCGAATTTTTTATATGAAAAATCTTAAAGCGTTTTAAATAAAACAAACGCTGTTAACATTCTACATCTTCATTCTTCATGTCCATATATTTGCAGCCCTTTGCAGTAGAGGGCTTCGAAGTGTAGCGTGTAACGTAATTGTCAGCGCGTGAGAAACAGCCTGCCGGAATCGAGTTTCGAATTCGAAGAGTTCGTGCATACCCGCAGCAGCCTCTCCTTCAGCATAATGCGATCATCCTTCACATGGTCGCGACTCGGCTCTAATCGATTTTCATCTTTTCCCAAAACTTAAGTAACACCTTCGAGGACCGCATTTCGATAGCGATGAAGCTGTGCAGGTAAAGGTGAAGTTATGGGGTCCATCAACAAAGTCAAATATTCCACACTGAAGTTATCAATGAACCGGCCTCTCGTTTGGTAAAATATATTCGTCGCCAGGGTGTCTACGCTAAGAAATAAATATGTAGACATGAAGAATAAAGATACAGAATATTAATAATGTTTGCTATATTAAAAAAGCTTTAAGAATTTTTACAGAAAATGATGAGCCGTTAGCGTTCGTTGAGTCGTAGCGCCTGCTCCTTTCACAACCGCTGTCTACCATCATGGTTTGAGGTCTGAAAATTGACTAAAACAGACCGAAACCGGTAATCTCATAAAAAAAGAAGTTTCTTGCAGATGTGACTGTTCATGTTCATTTTTAAGTAATAGAAAAACCGCTGTACTCCAAGAGAAATGTTCTCAAAAATTAAAAATAAGTATGAGTTTTCAAAATTGTAGAGTATGGATGCGGAAAATCGCCTAAAAACCACATCCAGGCTGGCCGGCACAGCGGCCCTGGTCGCTAATCCGCCGTGTGTGTTCGATCCGGGGCCGGTGCGCCTACCCGCGTCCAGGAAGCAAGAGTATTTGCGCTCTCGGCTAACCTGGCGGGTAACGTATTTTCTCTAATATTATCTCTGATAAGTCATGTTGTCGAAAGTCATGCAACTACGTTCCTACAGATAAAACAGAACAAAATTACTGTACCAGTTAAGCTTTTAAAATAAAACTCGACTTTATAGTCAACCTACAACCGTGATGCTGCAGAAATTTCTATAGTTAAAATATCGTATACTTGATAAAACTGGATAGCGACACGCATAAAACAAACTGCAATTCTATTTCAATGGCATAAAGAAACATTTTTTGAGATATTTCATCGTTCCAGTAAAAGACATACAGTGGATTGAAGGAAAGGAAGAGTGAAATTCATATCCAAAACAAAAAATCAGGAAACAAGGTAGTGAGTGATAAGCTTGGTAACGTAACCATTCATTTTTTTTAAATGTTGATTTATATGGAACACTTAAATGTAAGAGAAAATTATTTTTTGCGATAGTACATTAGAAACGGGACTTTACGCGTTAGATTATCATAATCTGTAACGTAAAGCACAATATATTCTGCCAGCAGTGTACTCGTATTGTCTTACTGTTGAGATTATCTTCTGTCAAACCTCGTTTCAATAGCGCGTGTGCGCATTTATGTGTCGGAACATCCGTAAAGATAGTAAATTATAGAGCGCCACTGTTGGGTATCTGAAGTCCACAAACAGACACATACACACACACACACACACACACACACACACAGAGAGAGAGAGAGAGAGAGAGAGAGAGAGAGAGAGAGAGAGAGAGAGAGAGAGAGAGAGAGAGAGAAAATGTTCCACGTTCCAAAACACTATATCAGTTTCACACCAAGGTTTACTTACAATTAAAATTTGTGCTGAAGTTAAGTAGAAATACGGCTGATAATTAAGAAAAATAATGTGAAGCAACACACAAAAAATGTAGTATCAGTCGGGTACGCTCCTTAGGCTGCATTGCGCCTGAAATGTAGTCATCCCTCATAACTGGCCTGAACTGCGGTATACAGCATTGTAGGAACCATACATACATACGGATTCCGTGTTGCAATACTGCCACTTAGTTCTGTCTTAATTGGAATACTGTTACTAAGAATCCAGTAGTGTTGTAGAGAAACGAAGCAAGTATTATATGAAATGACAGGTTAATAAATACACCCTGGTTGATGATTTTATGAGATTTTCTTTTAACCCCTGGAGTTATCTTGTTATCAGCTTAAAATAAGATGTGCATTACTGTGTAGTGTAGAGCTGCATTATACAATTGAAGACTAAGGTATTGTCCATAAATCATACTTCTTTCATTCTGATGAATTTGAAAGTTTTTATGTTTCATCCAACTGATTTTCTATCATACGTTTGTTTGCGTGGTCATCTTCCGCAGCAGCTGTTAACATCTGTTACTATAGGTTATCCGTCCTGAGCTGACTACAATCTAATTGAAAAGAATTACGCCAGACGCGTCTCGCTTTCATTTACAAAGCATCTTCTGTGGTTATTCTGTAAATTGGATGCATATGTTTGTACATTTTTTATTATTTTACGTGAAAACATTATTTTCTTTATAAAGTTGGTCTGCAAGGTACTTACGGTGTTTCTGCTCCTTCCCTCCTTGCTAGCAGTGGTTGGTCTCGATAGGCTTCATTTCACATCTGCGCTTGGCAGTTTTTGTCATTCTGCAGTAATTCCTGCGATGCACTATTTACAATTGACTTTCTTAAACTGTTTTCATTCTGCACTGCCACAGTGTTTATGCCTGCTCGTTTGCTTTTGTTCATTGTTGTGAGTGTTGCCAACTTATAAAACGCTTTTGTGCGTGTGTGTGTGTGTGTGTGTGTGTGTGTGTGTGTGTGTGTGTGTGAGAGAGAGAGAGAGAGAGAGAGAGAGAGAGAGAGAATTTCACTAACTCTCTCTCTCTCTCTCTCTCCCTCTCTCTCTCACACACACACACACACACAATCGTTTCATTAGTTGGCAGCACTCACAATGTGATCGAAAAGAAACTAACAGGCATTACTCTGTGGCAGTGCAGAATGAAATAGTTTAAAGAAGTCAATTGTAAATAGTGCAGCGTAGGAAATACTGCTGAATGACAAAAACTGCTAAGTGTAGATGTGAAATGAAGCCTATCTTCACCAACCACTGCCAGCAAGGAGGGAAGGAGCAGAACACGTAAAGAAACACCGTAAGTAGCTTGCAGACCAACTTTACAAAGAAAACGCTGTTTTTAACCTAAAATAATAAAAAAATATACAAACATGTGTATCCAATTTACAGAAGAACCACAGAAGATGCTTTGTAAATAAAAGAGAAACGGCTTTGGTGTAATTCTTTTCATTTATATTGCAGTCAGATCAGGACGGATAACCTATGGTAACAGATTTTCTATCATCTTAATCAAAAAGCTGAAGTCATTTTAGTTAACCTGAGGCCAAACTCTCAGATATTCGGAGAAAGAATTCGTTTCTGTTTAGGCGGCGTACCCACAAGTCCCCTAAACTTTTCATGATGTGTATTCGATTCCAAAATCGACGGGATAGCTAGATAACTGTGATGAATTCGCACGTATCACTCGGAATTGTACACTGGACTCGCATTCGGGAGGACAACTGCTCCACCCCGCTTCTGGCCATCCTGATTTAGATTTTCCGTGATTTCCCTAAATCACTCTAGGCAAATGCCGGGATGGTTCCTTTCAAAGGCACGGCCTTCCCTAATCCGATGAGACCGATGATCTCGCTGTCTGGTCTCCTTCCCCCAAAACCAACCAACCACTCGGAATTGTTTTCATACAACGAAGCTTAAAACCTTTTGATTCTTTACTAATCCATGTTTGAGAAATTTATTTGCTACCTTATTATTATTCCTTATTGACTACCTTATTACGCCTTTTATTCCTTTAAGTTTCGGTACGGAAAGAAATACAAACAAAAAACTGTGGACTACATTTGACAATCGAACACATCTTCTCTTCTCCCTTGCTAGATAAAAAGGTCGCTACACCAACGGCACTTTCGATGAATAGTTTTTACCATATCTAAGCGGCAGTCACAACATTTTCTTTCCTCGATTCCTAGGAAAACATGCGTTTGCGGATATCGTACATGAAAATGGAAAATGCCCAAGTTTCATTTATTTATCGATCATGTAAATTTTGAGTCGATTGCGCGTCATGGACTGCAGAGGTAGTCTTCTAATAACCAGAGGCGGTGTTAAACCAAAGTATCTTAACAGTGGCTCATTTAGGTTGTACACAGACGACCTGTTAATTATGAGCCAAATCGATTGGCTGTCCCTGAGGCCTTTCCCTGGTGAGTACATTGAGAACGGAAGACGGAGAAACGAACTTCCAAAAAACTCTACAGTGAGCTGCAGAGGTAGGTGGATTGGTTGACGATGCAAAAAAAAACAATTCAGAACACACGGCAACAGGCAAGATGAACAGCAGTGGAGTTTTTCGTTTCCTTGACGCTCCTATCTACTGCTTACGGCGCCAGACAGCGGACAGAGCAGTCAGTAATTTAGTCAGCGTATTCGCGGCGTTCCCAGAACCTCGCTGGCGATGCGGCGGTCCCAGCAACCACGCAGCTGAGCCAGCACGATGGCGCTTCGTAGCCGCCTCTGCAGGCCCCTCACAGAAAATCTGCTACTACAAGCAGACCTCTGCCTCAGCACTCGTTTCTGCTGCCCCTGTTATCTCTTCGCAGTTCCGGAATGTATTACGGTATCTACAAACAGCGGTAACTGATAGCTTCTGGAGAGGAATCTAATCATAAAAGTGTTTCGTTTAGACTGTGAGGGTCATTCGGATGCAAAACTTCTTTTGCTAACAATAATTAGGAATACCACGCCATCTTAGCCTACATACATTGTCCAGTCACATCACTGTGGGCAGTTGCTAATAGATCTACATCTACATAATACTCCGCAAACCGTTGTAAAGGTGTATGCCGGAGGGCTCCCTGCACCACTACTAGTCATTCCCTTTCCTCTTATACTCACAAATATAGTGAGGGAAAAATCGACTGTCTCTAAGCCACCGTATTAGCCCTAATTTCTGATATCATACCTTCTTGGTCCTTTCTGGAAATGTACACTACTGGCCATTTAAATTGCTATACCAAGAAGAAATGCAAATGATAAACACGTATTCACTGGACAAATATATTATGCTAGAACTGACATGTGATTACATTTTCACCCAATTTGGGTGAATAGATCATGAGAAATCAGTACCCAGAACAACCACCTCTGGCCTTAATAATGGCCTTGATACGCCTGGGCATTGAGTCAAACAGAGCTTGGATGGCGTGTACAGGTACAGCTGCCCATGCAGCCACACGATACCACAGTTCATCAAGAGTAGTGACTGACGTATTGCGGCGAGCCAGTTGCTCGTCCACCATTGACCAGACGTTTCCACTTGATGAGAGATTTAGAGAACGTGCTGGCCAGGGCAGCAATCGAACATTTTCTGTAACCAGAAAGGCCCGTACAGGACCTGCAACATGCGGTCGTGCATTATCCTGCTGAAATGTAGGGTTTCGCAGGGATCGAATGAAGGGTAGAGCTGGCCTGGAGCCACGGGTCGTAACACATCTGAAATGTAACGTCCACTGTTCAAAGTGGCATCAATGCGAACAAGAGGTGACCGAGACGTGTAACCAATGACACCCCATACCATCACGCCGGATGATACGCCAGTATGGCGATGACGAATACACGCTTCCAATGTACGTTCACCGCTATGTCGCCAAATACGGATGCGACCATCATGATGCTGTAAACAGAACCTGGATTCATCCGAAAAAATAACGTTTTGCTATTGGTGCACCCAGGTTCGTCGTTGAGTAGACCATCGCAGGCGCTCCTGTCTGTGATGCAACGTCAAGGGTAACCGCAGGGTCTCCGAGCTGATAGTCCATGCTGCTGCAGACGTCGTCGAACTGTTCGTGCAGATGGTTGTTGTCTTGCAAACGTCTCCATCTGTTGACTCAGGGATCGAGACGTGGCTGCACGATCCGTTACAGCCATGCGGATAAGTTGCCTGTCATCTCTACTGCTAGTGATACGAGGCCGTTGGGATCCAGCACGGTGTTCCGTATTACCCTGCTGAACCTACCGATTCCATATTCTGCTAATAGTCATTGAATCTCGGCCAACGCGAGCAGCAATGTCGCGATGCGATAAACCGCAATCGCGACAGGCTACAATCCGACCTTTATCAAAGTCGGAAACGTGATGGTGCGCATTTCTCCTCCTTACACGAGGCATCACAACAACGTTTCAGCAGGCAACCCCGGTCAACTGCTGTTTGTGTATGAGGAATCGGTTGGAAACTTTCCTCACGTCAGCACGTTGTAGGTGTCGCCACCGGCGCCAACCTTGTGTAATTGCTCTGAAAAGCTAATCATTTGCATTTCACAGCATCTTCTTCCTGTTGGTTAAATTTCGCGTCTGTAGCACGTCATCTTCATGGTGAAGCAATTTAAATGGCCACTAGTGAATGTTGCCGGCAGCAGATCGTTCTGTAGTGAATTGCATAGCCAGTTCTCTAATTTTTTTCAATAGCGTTGTTCGAAACTACCGGCAACAAATCTAGGAGCCCGCGTCTTACTTGCTTCTACTTCCTTTGATCGGCGCTAGTACGTATCCCAAAAGCTCGAGCAGTACTCAAGAATAGGTCGCTCTAGCGTCGTATATGCGGTCTCATTTACAGAAAACACATTCCCAAAATTCTCCCATTTAACCGAAGTCGACTGTTCATCTTTCCTACCACAGTTCTCACATGTTCGTTCCATTTTATATCGCTTTGTAGCGTTACGCTCGGATATTTAAACGTTCTTCACTGTGTCAAGCAGGACAGTGTTAACGCTGTATCCGAACATTATGTGTGTTTCTTACTCATCCGAATTTATTTAAATTTTTTTCTTCATTCTGAGCTAGCTGCCATTCATCACAGCGACTAGAAATGTTTTCTACGTCACTCAATTTCCACACTTCCCCGCTCACTACAGCATCATCGGCAAAAAACCGCAGATTGCTACCCACCCTGTCCGCAAGATCCTTTTTGTATATAGAAAATTATAGCGATCCTGTCATACTTCCCATGGTGTCTCTCCTGACGATACCCTTGTCTTTGATGAACACTAGCAGTCGAGGACAGCATACTGAGTTCTGTTTTTGAGAAGTTTTCGAACCAGTCAGGTATATGGTATCTATTATATGTTCGTACCTTCGTTAACACTCTGCAGTGGTGCGCCGTATCGAATGCTTTCCGGAAATCTAGATATATGCTCTCTGCCTGTTGCCCTTCGTTCATAATTATCAGTATATTATGTGAGAAAAGGGAAAACAGAGTTTTGCAGGAGCGATGCTATCTAAAATCATGCTGATTCTTGGACATAAGCTTCTCGGTCTCAAAAAAATTTACTATCTTTGGATGGTAGGAGGCAAGGTACTAGCGGAATTAAAGCTGTGAGGACGGGTCGTGAGTCGTGCCTGGGTGACTGAGATGGTAGAACACTTGCCGGGGAAAGGCAAAGGTCCCGAGTTCGAGTCTCTGTCCGGCACAGAGTTTTAATCTGCTAGGAAGTTTCATATTTACTGTATTCGAACTGAGAATATGCTTAATGATTCTGCAGTAAACCAACGTACGCACACTGATAATCCGTTTGCTACGTACACAACAGTCAGGCGAAATGGAGGTGCCCCAAACAGCTGCTCGATTCTTACATCGTGTGTGAGGCACGTACAGTGCATCAGACAGCTGTTGAGTGGTGTACGGTAGATGATTAACCGTAGAAACATATCAGTTGATGTGATTCATATACCCATTAATGGGCTTAGATTTGGAGACTTTGTAGACCAAGGAAATACTTTCTGATTTATATGGTGCTCTACGAGCTATATCGTGACATTTCTTAGCCGTATCGTTAAGTACGCTACCTTGATCTAAGGCCGCAATACCCTCACGAAAGACAGTCGTCTTTTAATAATGTTATGGCAGAATGTGTCCTCTGAGAACTGATTCGTTACCAAATCCGGCATTAGTATCTTCCATGTTGAATAATAGTCCTACATAATGCTATACAAACATTCTCCAGTCTGTAAACGCTACCTTCACCGTCTTCATTTTTCCAGCAACGGTTTCAGTTTTTTTGTTCCCTCTTTAAACACATCCGCATATTTTCCATTGCTTTTATTTTTTGGAGAGAGAGGAGGCGGGGCGGCGTTGGAGGCCATGTCTTCTGACTTTCCAATTCGGTCCACTACGATTTACTTTCTGTGCAAATCCCTTCATATCGGAACCTACATCAAACGTCCTGAATTGATTACTGTGTATATTTTAATTTCTGTCTTCCCCTACGTTAACTGTTCTCATTGGCTCCCTTGAGTGCCATGGAATTTAGTCACCTATGTGTCACTCAAATCCTTTCGCCCTGTCGCTCTTTTTTGGGTACTGTTTTCTACATACTCGTTCCTTAGCCAGTTCCTCAGAGAACCTTCGCATTTCTAATCTTATCAGTCCATACGATATTCAGCGTTCTGCAGCAACACCACTTCTCTAATGCTTCGATTCTCTTATTTCCCAGTTTTTCCACAGTTTATGTCTATTTACATCTCTTTCTAGACATACTATTATGCTCAAATGTATCCAGAAAACCTGAATTGCATTCCGCTGATTTGCATGACTTTCTTGCATGTCCTTTAAATTTTTCCGGTACAGTTGATCGAAAATTGTTACCGCAAGAGAAGAGACTACTGCTGTGTACGGCAATCAGTCCAGATGCAAATCATATTACGACACTGCAAATACCAGGAAACACGTTGTTAGAGACGAGACGGTCCTTAACGCTTAAAAACACAAGAGATCACGTGAGACTACTGCTCTGTATGGCAATGGATCCAGATGTAAATCATATTACGCGACTGCAAATACCAGGAAACACGTTGTTAGAGACGAGACTGGATTAACGCTTGAAAACACGAATTTATTACAATAAGTGACGTTTCGAAAATAAAGGTTCAAAATGAAATAACACGACTACAGATTTTGTACTAGACTCCTCTGTTCACATATAACATAAGATCTTAAACTTGGTTTCATTCACAAATAAAGTGCAAGCATGTTTAAAACTGAAATGACGTGACGTAAAGTTTTGTTTTGGACGAGGATTCGAACACAGAAATTAAGCAAATGGATGTATGGAATTTTTCAACCAACAGCCAGATGTTTGAGACTGAAATGACGAGACGAAAATTTTTTACCTTATTGGGAATCGAACCCGGCACCAATCGCCGCCGTATTCTAACCATGAGTAGACGTTAATACCGGTTTCATGCTCCAGCAGCGAGATTTGCGCTTGTTTATCCTAGAAAGAATCTGTTGAAAAATTACTTGCTGACAGGAAATAAAAGCCCGTATTTACCATCGTTGTTGCCTACATTCGAAGAGACATTAACTACCGAATTCTTTTTCCACCAGCAGCTGGTAGTGGCGTATTTGAACTTGAAAAGGTGTGATGAAAAGTTCTGTGTCTGACTGGGAGTCGAGAACGGCTCCTATCCTTATTGATAACAATGCACGAAAAGACGATAAGGAGCCTGATTATTTTTCAGTAGTAGTCTAGTGAGCACATGATAGAACTTCAAATCACACGGACCAGGATTAGAACACAGACATTCGTCTTTCGTGGAGACGTCGAAGAGTTTGAAATGTTGTAAAAAAAAAAAAAAAAAAATATGGAAGGAGTCAAACCCCGCGAAAGGTGAAAAACCTGAGTTCGTATCTCAGCACAGCAACAATATTTTCAAGATGTCAAGTTCAAATGCAACAAGAAATAAGTGTCCTGTGACCTTACATTGCGAGTGGTAGGCTTAATAAAATGAAATTTATGGTGTAAGAGAGCTTGCTAGTGAGTTTCTACTAGCCTTGACTTCCGTTTCTTACATGGTCCAAACAAAACCAACTCTGTTTCAGTCTGTAGTGAAGGGACATCATGTTTAATGTGGATTTGGAGCCTCGGTGCAACCTTACGTTCTATATTTAGCGTTAAAAAAACTGCCTTTTAAAAATGGTCACGTTAAGTGATCGTTGAACCACGACCTTATGTATACCCTCCTAGCACAAATCCAACAGAACAATGGGCCCCACAAATGGCTCACGATTTTCTCATAAGTACTGTGAGCCACAGTGGATGAGAATTATGACTCCCTGATTTCCTGGAGGTGGATTATAATCTATTCAATATATTTCTTTGTTCGAATACTTCACCATTCAACAGCTGCCTTGCCTAACCGTTGTGTACTTTGGATTGACTTATTTTAATAACTGAAATACAAGCACATAACAATTATCTGTAGGAACTGGCAACAACGAAGGATGAGGAAGTAACTACAGAGAGTGTTGTTTTCCACTTGAGATGCTCTGGTACCGTACATGTTCGATGGCTGGTGGTGAATATCACACAGTGTAAACACAAAGCCAAGATATTGAGTGCACTCACCCATTTATTTTTTATCCCTAACTCAAAATATCTGAAGCGAAGTGTGAGTCCTCAAAATTTAATGTCATGCACGTATTGGAATAAAGAAAGGGTTTGTGTCACTAGCTGCATGCCAAGGGTGTGCCCATCGCAGTTGGCATCCTTGCATCTGTTTGCACCTTGCAGATGCAGTAAAGGACATGACCACGAAAACTGCATCACGTAGCGCTACTCCGTGAGATCGACCGCCTGCACACTGCAAGTTTCACAAAAGATATTACCCAGGAGATCGCATGGTAAGCCATCCCAACTGTATCTGTGCTCCTAATCTTGCGCTCTCAAATGTTTATCTCTGTCCCTCCTTGTCGAACAACTATGAAGGAAACTTCTTTGCGTGTGAAAACATTCTTAAATCTTGGGTTGATGACATCTTTACATCCAAACCAGCAGGTTTCTACAGAAGTGAAATTCAAAAGCCCCGTGACCATCGGCATACTGCTGTTGTAGATAATACGAAAGACTACATTGTTGATGATTAATTTACGTGTTACTTTTAAACACTTTGTTCAATAAACTAATGACAGTCGCTATAAGAGTGCACTCCTTTAATGCCAATGAATCACAACTCATCATGATAATGTTACAACGAAATATTAAGTATCCGTAATACAAATATGTCCAAATCATTACGCATTAGTACGATATCTTGCACGTTTGACCTTTAAATGGTCTTCACAGTCCTGTGTTATGCTCACATTGCGTTACATGACTTCCAAGAAGTATGGAAATGTGACATAGGAGTAGATGCGAAAAGGAACCTAGTTAAACAATTTGTTCATTGCTAGAATTTCACCAATAAAATCGTGTACGCACACAAAACTAAAAACTATATCAACAGCAGCAGAAAACTGAAGTCATTGCCAAATTAGCAATTCTGCAATATCGTAAATTTCTTACCTTTAGATTTACTGATTACTGAATGTAGTGGGAAGTCTGGTGATAGGAAAATTTCCTTACTGATTTTCGATGTACTTTGTTGTAGATCAGTCACATAAGAAGTAAAAAACTGATTTCACACGAGGTTGGAACAGACGGCTAACTCATTCTTTGCTTTACAGTGCTTCCATGTTACCGGATTGCCAGCATACAACTGTGACGTACAGTGCTCTCGCTTGTCGATAGTGAAGCCTAAGATTGATATGATAATTGGCGATGTAAAAAACGAAATAAGTTGTATTTCTGTGTGGAACGGTGTTGCTGCACTCAAAAACATAAATTTAATAGGGTGATTGAACTATAAGTAAAAATCATTCAGAATGTTTATTGAAATGGCAAGAAAATATTAAGTGAATATAGCGGGGCAATTCTGTGTCACTCCAAGAAGTAAGTCGACTACCACAGAGTCGCCACAAATATTCTGAAATGGTGCCAAGCCTCATAGAATTAGAGAACTTAAACAGCCAACGTGTTTCTTGAGCAGACTAGCAATTTAGGAGCAAAGCTTGCACTTCAAACAAAGAGCCCAAACAGAGGGCTGAAGTACAAAAACGTAAGCCTATGCTTATAAGTCAACATGAACATGCCAATTTAGATCAGGGGGAGTTAGACGTGTGGCCTCATCTTCAACAGTTGTCATAGTTATTTTTGTTATGGGCTATAGATTATCAGAAAATTCGTATTACAATTATAAAAAGGTAATTGTTAGAATAGACTGTTGTGTAAAGTGTAAACTATAAAACTGCTTAGCACTCAGTCTGCTGAAGGGCCTAAAGACGTAAGTCCTTAAATGAAAAAAAAATTAAGAAATATCCTTTGGAGTGGCATTTAGACTCAGCGACTCATAGAAACATGTGGCTGTGGGAAGGCAACAAGTAGATGGGCAACTGATGTGTTTACACTGTCCAGATGCTGCTGACCCATTATGCCAAACTACTACGATTCTTAAACAGCGCTCATTGTGTCATATTGTCTCCCAAATTTAATTTCAGTCTATGAAACTGTCGCTGAACATTGTGTGAACGTCATGAACACTCTTGTTTCCAATACACAACACAGTTCCAGCATATGCTAGTTAATGACAGAAATATGGCCTATGTTTACGTCTTTCTGTAGACAATGTAATATATCCCGCAGCAGACTTTTCACTTTACTTTGCAACCGATAAGCAAAAGTAATGGACTACTGCCGCCTCCACATACAATCACGCTGTGGATTTCTCACTAGTTGTGATTCCGGATGCAATATAATGTATTGTAATCTGAATTTATTTGCGTGTTTTCGTTTTGGTGAAGAGATATTGCAAAAAAGGCTCATCACTGGCAGATTAACGTATTTATTTGATGTCATCCTTGAATTGTTCGACGGACCCAAAATTGGCCGAAGAACTGCAGACAACAGTAAGGGCTTACAAACATCTTCAGGATAGTTCTTGAGTACATTCACTTGTCTCCAAGTGCTATTGCTCACATCTCTTGTTTAAGTGATGAAGCATTAGAACAATCAGAGCAAAACCAGAACGATTGATAGCATCCTCAAAAGTGACATCACCATCGACGAACTTGAAAAAATCACGAAAATGTCAAAAACTGGGAAAGAAACGATTTGATTTGAGAGAGCAAAAATTTAAATATTTCTGGATAAAAAGGAAAGTCATTGCTTCCGTCAGATTTACCGTGTTGATGTTCCGCTAAATGACGGACTTGTCCTTAATACCTGCGTGGGGTGTCGCAGGAGCATACTCATAACGAACCTAACAGTGGAACTACCAACTGCTAATAGTCCGACCATCTGAGGATGTCCGGATCTTATAGGCCTAGAGACTTCCATTGAAACACGGCAAACGACTGCAGCTGGCTCAGGATCTTTATGAACCATAGACAGCGCATGAAACCTACTTGTCCACAAACTGAGAAGGCCTTTCCATCAGTGCCCCAGAAAGTCTTTCACTGCCTGCCACGTTTTAAGACGACCTCCTATTGGGTCACGGGTGAGGGATCAGCCTCATTATGGGCAGCAGTGGACCACTCTGGGGACATGTGGCACGTACTTGAAGTCCATTGGATCCCTATGTCTGGGGCCTCATAGAGATGTCCACTGGCGACAGCCTCCAGCTGCGTGACCAAAGCCAACAGTGTCTGGAGCTGTGAACGAAAAGTCACCAGCTCAGATCGAATCCGAACACAGCTTTAACAGTCAATATCCATACTAAAGACACTGGAAATCTACACTAGACAAACACACAGGAAATTTACTATTACATTACAGAATAATACAGAGCTAAAGAAGTTATTCGCTTCCGCTTAGAAGCTCTTGCTGTAATAATCAAACAAACGAGCTAATCTCCTATTGCTGCATTTACGGACTGATGAAATGCAAGAGTCATAAAATTCTGTATGTTTGTAACCGTTGAAATTAATTATAGTCACATAAATGAGGAATCCGTGGTTTCTGTTGCCGCTTTAACGCATGGAAAAGCTCGTCAGCCTCTGACTTTGGCAAACTTTTCTTCTGTAGATGGAAAAATATCGCCTCCTGCCACTGGTGGGCTGGCGTATCTTATTCTTCCATGGCGCACCTCGGAGTCTCTCTTGATAACATTGGTCTCCGTTACATTCTCCAATCACTCATATGGAACCACTTTTTCGCGTAATAAGTTACGTTTTAGCTTCTGAGGGTAATCTATACAAAATTCCTTGCATTTCTTCCACGCTACTAAATTACATGCTCCCTTAGTGTACTTTGCATTCCATGTCATCAGATCTTCAAACAGATTAGTCACAGTTATCGCGGTCCAATGCATGACCACAGCCCTGCCCGAGAGTAAACAATTGCCCATTATAAAATCGAGCGACAGCCCATCGATAACTACTGCTTTCGCAGATCCCTTTAACGGATATCTCCAATAATTTACTGCCACTCTTCTACAGTTCCAAGTGCAAGGATGTCGAAAATGCTGTCACTTTAGAACCAACGTAGTGGCATGCCACGGTTTTAATTTCTTCCACGGTTATTACAGTGAGAGGACACTGCCTGTCTGCCTTCTTGGACACCTCTGGAACATCCCAATACTGATGTCATCTTGCACTTGTGATGGCCAGTACCTCTCATTGCGTACCTGATGTCCCTGTTTTAACGAGGTGTACCCTGGCTAACCTCGGTGTCTTCGCTCATGTATTTCGACGATGTCACTCACTTCTGCTTTGGGTGAGGCTAATGGTGGCGCACACACATCGCCGACGCGCTGTCTCTGGTTACACGCTGTTTGAATGCAACTGACACTGCGTCCCTGGTGCGGTGCTTCGTTCTGCCTTGCTCCGTCTGGCGTGGACCACGGCATCTGTGCCAGTCTTCCTTATCCTTTCGTCTCTTCTTCCACCAGCATTGTGCTAATTCGACCGGTCACTGCGCTGCATCTTCAGTGCGCTAATGAGCTTCGTCTTCAGTTTTTCAGTTTTTTTCTTTTTGAAAAACTGTTCTGTCGACAATGACAAAACGAGTGCACGCTGTACTTGGACAGAAAAGTATGTGCGCAGCGCACTACAGAGTTCCTCATCTGCCATCTCGTCAGAAATGTGCAGAGTTGCCACAGATCAGCGAGACTGTGGCGTGTACTGTCCCTGGTGTGCAGAGTTATTCCGTAATGCTGCCACAAACTTTCACGGATGATGGAGAAGGATAAATGCGTCAATTTGAGGTAAGGACCCCAGTCCGGAAACGACCGATGCGAAACGTATAGACCTAAGCGGAAATAGTTTCAAGTTTCACCTTAACCTCATGCAGCATTCAAACTAAGGGCCCTAACTTTCGAGCCCTGATCAAGATGTACAGCATTCCTATTGAATACTGATCAGTACCTTCAAAATTTCCCATGTTTTAGACTAGTGACGACGCACGTAAATTGATGTCAGAGAGATCTAAAATCGTAAGTCTATAGTACAGTAATAATGAATTCCATTTACCTACAAAATTTCACAAGTTGCTACATTTACACCAGTTTGCTCAAAATGGCGTCCCCCAGCATTAGTACAGGATGACATCTTCGCACAGAGTTTTCTCGTAGCTTTTTTAACATCGCTGGTGTCATCTGAACAGTGCTGCAGGCAGAGAGAATTCTTGCCAGGAGATTCTCACCAGTCTCGACAGGCATCTCGTGCACAAGACTTTTAACGTGGCCGCACAGGAGGATACCAGGTGGGATGAGATCAGGTGAACGTGCTGGCCGCAAAACGGAACCTCCTCTGCCTATCCACTTTTCAGGAAATGTCTGATACAGGTGGTCACGAACCCTCAGTCCAAAGTAAGGTGGGACTTCCATCATTTTGGAAGCATATTCGTTGTCGAATAACAAATGGCGTATGTGTTCAGGAACCTGGTAATATGTTTCCGGTAAACATTGGGTACACTGGTGCATTTACGCGGGAAGGAAGAAGAAATGGGCTTCGTTCATATCCGTTGACAATTCCTGGCGACACGTTGATCTGTGTTGTTGGCTCTTCACAACCGTGCGTGGGGATTCTCATCAGCCCATACATCACTATTGCGACTGTTTAGCATTCCGTCTATGGTGAAAAAAGCTCCATCAGTGAAAACTTCATACACAGGAAAGTGAGGTTCGAGTGTAAGGCGGTGCAAGAAGCACTGGCTGAGAACGACATGAGGTCTGAAGACAGCGGGAGTCAAAGCATGTGCCTTTTGAGGATTGCAGGGATGTAGCTGGATTTCCTGTAATACTCGCCACACAGTACTCATCGAAACATTCATTCCAAGTGCAACTGACTGAGTGATTGCAAGCGCCTAATTCACTCGAGCAAGCACTCCATCTTCTAAGTCAGCAGTCCGCGTAATTCGTCGTCCCCATCAGTCGTTGTACTGTGTTATCAATTGTCCTGTTTCACTTAACCGTTGGAACAGACTTGGAAATATGTTATGAACCGAATATCTTATATGCGGATATTTGGTCCTGTACAACCTTTCTTCTTCTCTGCTGCCTACGTTTGCTTCCCACACACAAAAATCGTGCTTCCATGCTCCGTCACCGGATACAACTCTTTTTGTTGGTAAACACAGGTGCAGTCTGCTGCAGTACAGATATTGTACAGAAGAACTACTAATACCAATACACAGCATTCTGTCTGCACTGGATTAATTGAGTTTGTATTCCATCCTCTATACCTAAGTGATCACTGGGATTGCCTTCCCTACAATCTTAACTACAAGAGTACCGCTACATACGAGAGTGTATTCTACAGTCAGATGTCTAAGAGCGATTTTGGCCTACAACTTTCAACTCAGTCGTTTCCGGACCACGGACCTTTGCCTCAAGTCGATACGTTTACTCTTCTCCATCATCCCTGCAAATCTGTAACATCGTCACCGAATCACCCTGTATACTCGTGATGTACGTACATTCTTATGTAGCCAGGTTCCAGTATGTCGCCAGAAACCTCATGCAGAAAACTCTGTAAGTACAGCTCTCGCAAGCCGTTTACACCGAACAAGGCAACTTTCTTCTGGTCGGGCATCTGCCGCGAAACAGTTAAGGCAGTGCACACTGCTACTTCTTTTGGACGCAGATACGCGTCTAAATTCTCTACGTTCGCCTTCGGCTGCACGCTGTGCGTTCGACCCAACCAAGGTAGTGATATATCCACACGCTGCAACTGAAACACAGCGTTGGTATGACCTGCACCGCACGAATACTTTCTTGTCCCATGCAGATACCTCTTGCTCGAGAGCAAACACTTTCGTTTGTGTGTTGCTTACTTGCCGAATAATCCTGTTAGTGCGTACATTGAAGATTCCTTTTCATTATCCACTCGTTTCGTGATACCAAGCATTTTTGCAGTCACTAGAGTCTTTTGATTTGTGATTAACTTTTTCGTATACTTTGGCAAAATAACTTTGCTGGTCTCTGTTAGACGTTTTATATCCCGATATTCGGCTAAAATATTCAGCATAGCGCGTCATTTTGTCGCACTTAATTGACATTGAACGAGTATCTTGGGGGGAAGTCCTTTTATTCCTAAAACTAGGTGACGGAGCACACCTCTTCAACCATTAACAGTCTCCCCCACCCCACCATCCATAAAAATCACGATTTTCGATTTTTGAAAACTTATGATAAAATTTACATTGAGAAATCATTATTTTTACAAAATACTGATCTGAAATTCAGTTCAAATGGTTCAAATGGCTCTGAGTACTATGGGACTTAACAGCTGCGGTCATCAGTCCTCTAGAACTTAGAAGTACTTAAACCTAACTAACCTAAGGACATCACACACATCCATGCCCGAAGCAGGATTCAAACCTTGCGACCGTAGCGGTCGCGCTGTTCCAGACTGACGCGCCTAGAACCGCTCGGCCACTCCGGCCGGCTACCGATGAGTGTCACATATACCTTCAACCACACAATTGTCGGTGCCGTGTTTTGAGGCAACTTGGTCAGGCTGAACGCCTTAGACACACTGTTCAGTGAGTGTAGCAAGGTGGAGGCTCTCTGCTGTTTTAGGGCGGCATTATGTGGGGCCAACGTACGCCGCTTGTGGTCATGAAAGGCGCCGTAAGGGCTGTTCGATACGTGAATGTCATCCTCCGACCGACCATATCGGCGGCATATTGTCGAGGCATTCGTCTTCATGAACGACAATTCGCGCCCCCATTGTGCACAGCTTGTGAATGACTTCCTTCAAGATAACGACATCGCTCGACTAAAGTGGCCAGCATGTTCTCCAGACATGAACCCTATCGAATATGCCTGGGATACATGGAAAAGGGCTGCTCATGGACGACGTGACCCACCAACCACTCTGAGGGATCTACGCCGAATCGCTGTTGAGGAGTGGACCAGTCTAGTCCAACAGTGCCTTGATTAAGTTGTGAATAGTATGCCATGACGAATACAGGCATGCATCAATGCAAGAGGACGTGCTACTGGGTATTAGAGCTACCGGTGTGTACAGCAATGTGGACCACCACCTCCTAAGATTTCGCTGTATGGTGGTACAACATGCCATGTGTGGTTTTCATGAGCAATAAAAAGTTCGGAAATGAAGTTTATGCTGAGCTCTGTTCCAATTTTCGGTGCATATTCCTGAACTCTCGGAACCGATGTCGGCCCACGGGTTCAATGTCAACATCGATATCGGGGAGCAAGACCACCTACCGGTAAAATGTGCCTGCGGCTGTCGATGTCGCTTCAAACCGAAGGTAATTGATCAGTGTGACTTGAGTAGACATACAGTATGCCTCGCAGACATACGGACGAATTGTACCGTCAAATCAGTGAGTTTGAAAGAGGGTGCATTATTGGTATGAGAGAATGTAATACATCAATCCGGGAATTTGCTGCTCGAGAGGGACAAAATGTTTCTGTATTGCAACGGGTGTGTGCAGATTAGTTCACGGAAGGCCGTAGAACATGGCAAGATGGGTCACGTCACACTACCCAGACCACCTCATCCGAATGGCATTGTCGGACTTATCTGCGTCCTCTTCGGCCCTGGTGCAACAGTGGGACGCAACATACAGTATCAGAGGTGACAGTCCATCACCCTTTATTACGGTAAGTGTTACGTGGACATCGTCCACTTCTCTGCCTAACTTTGACGAATGTGCGGAAACATGATGGACGGCAATGGTGTATGGAACGACGTCACTGTGGAGACAGAAACGGTATTAGATAGAAATTTCGGACGAATCCAGGTTCTATTTGTTTGAAAATGATGCCCGCATTTTGGTTCGACAAGACAGGGGAAGCGGCATCACAATGACTGCATTCACATGAGACGCACAGCCAACTCAAGGCTTTATGGTGTGGGGCGATATTGGGTACAGTCCCAAATAACAATTGGTGCGTGTCCAGGTAGTGTGACCAGTTTGACCTACGTGAATGACAAGTGGTAGACACTTGTGAGAAGCGACACTTGTGAGAAACTGGAATGTGGCGACACTTGTGAGAAATCCGGGATGCCGAGGGACCGGCACAGGGTGTGTCGCAAATGCTGCGCCACTTGGTGTGACTGAGCGCTCGGCTTGTGTCAGGCCGGGCAGCTGTCGAGAGACATTTACACTCCTCCAGTACAGCCAGGTTACATTATTTCAGAATTTTTTTGGGCAAGGAAGAGTAGCCTTAGTCAAATTAGAAATCGGAGCTAATTTTGCCCCCACGATATCATTTCAACCATTAGTTGCAGCACAGTTATGCATAAGACCTTTTGCATTGGAATTTTTGTTCTGATTAATGTTACATAGGGCATAATTTTCACTCAACCTCCTTCTTAACGATATATTTTGCAGAAACTATAGAAACCTAAAATGTTGTCCATCTTTCAACCCCTCACCCAAAATTTGATATGATAGGAGTGGCAACCTTTTACTATATATTAAGCGGAACCAGCTAAAGAATTTGGTTCTCGGTAGAAACTTTTTCTTTAATTATTTCGAAATAAACCTGAATTTTCCCGTGTCACCCAGGGAAGTGTACAGAGGTTTAATGTGAGTACTGCTAGAAGTTAACGTTAAGGAATGCAATTTATGTACTGAAACAAGGTGTATTCATCGTCGACTGAAACAGACATTGTTTCTAAAGTTCTCTACACAAAAATGCTGATTGTGATTGTTAGAAAAGCCATGACTTTTCAGACGTCATTAGTGAATCTTTTACAATTTGCAAGAGACGTTTAGCCGACTTTGTGTCGTTTCCAGGGAACACCACGAGGAGGTAGTCTCTCTTCGTCCCGCGTTATATTTATTTACAATATTTACAGGATGATTATTTTTCAGTTTTTACGATAGGACGATCGGCGTAAACTGAACCCCTTTTCAATATTTACAAGTGTTGCTGTAGCTTCAGCCATTTCCTTTTCATTGTAATTTCTGTGCATAGGCCACACAAGTAAGAAATGATTTTATATTGCCGTCAACTTGGAGTCTTGTAAGGGCCTTAGGAACTATCTCATCTGTCTTAATTGCGGACTTCTTTCTTATTTTCCCACCTGGATTTAAAACTAGTCGGTCAAATTGGTGCCCATGGTATTCTGCGTCTTCTCTGAGAATTTTTGATAAGGAGTAAAAATTTGGATGAACCTTCGAAATTAATGTATTTATCCTCCGACTCCATCCTTCTGAAACATTTTTGGTGCGGTGACGCCTTCCTGCGCACTTCAATATATCTCTTCGCATGTCTTCAATATCCAACCATTGTTCAACAAAATTGTCGTAAAAATCCTGCAGCTTATCATTATCTGGCGTGCTCTCCTGAATGCATAGTCAGCCATCATCTAACATGTCCAGGGGAATGTGAATCAAAGCGCAACACAATCTTATGTGAAAACGAATTTCTACGTTTTCCTTGTAGGCAGCAACAAGGCTGCAATTCTGCACCTGCCTCCACAAGCACTGATTGAAATGGTAGTTGTAGCCATTAATCTTTCCAAGGGTAACAAATGTGTTACTGATTGGATGATTGCAGCTTCAAAATCCACCATGATAGCTATAGGATTCCATCCAGGTACGTTGCTCTTAACAGCTCGATCGTACGTTTCTCGCTTTTTATTGGTTAGCAAGGCTTACACGGTTGGAACTGTGTTTGTTTCCTCCTCAGAACTAGAAATATCCGCATGAACAATAAATAACTGTCCAAACTGCTTGCTGGAGCTTTTGAACATTCCATTGACAAAGAACTAATTACAGTTTGTTAAAGAGGATTCTTCCCTTTCGCTGGTGAACACCAATATCCTATCATTTGGTCCTCTGCCGTCATCTGCAAGTAAAAATTTGCTTCCATCATTCATTAGCAAATGATGTTCTTGCAGAAATATTCCTGCAGCATCGGTCGGATCTTGTGTAGATCCCATGCATTTTGCTTGATGCGCTGCAGCCATCGTTTTGCACTCCTGTGTCAGTGATGTGACGATGCAGTCCCGAACTCCGGTGCGCTACCTGTTTCGTGTCCCTGTAGACCACCCGCTACTTGTTCGGCTGGGTCTCCTCACAAATGTCGCTCCTCACAACTGTCGCTCCTCACATGTGTCGCAACCCCGTGAATGACACCCTGCGACCCGTAGCTGCACCCTTTCTGCATAAAGCGCCAGACGTTATTTTTCAGCAAGACAATGCACGACCACACGTTACTGCACAGAGACAAGTGCCTTCTTGGTGTATCATGATTTCAGCATTTTGCCCTGGCCCGCCAACTCTTGACGCCAATCGCAAATGTTTGGGATATGGTGGAAAGACAATGACAACCGCCACAGATGAACTCTGGAACCAAGTGAATGCAGTATCGATGGCTATTTCACAGGACGCCATTCGTGCCTTATACGCGTCGGCTGATCATTTCTGCAGAACATACTAACGTACATGTCCAGTGAATATGACTGTCCTATCTCTAGTCGTTCAAAAGAACTTGAGTGTATTTCATTTCCTTTGCAGATGCATCGCACTTTCCTTGAACCCTTCCAACAAATCTACGTCTTCCATTTGCCTTCCCTAATAATGATTATACGTGACCATCCCGTTTCATACCACCTCTTATTACGAGGGTTGTTCAGCAAAGACTGAGACTAATTTTCAAACGTGTTGAAATGTGAAGCCCTCTTTATATAGGAATTTGTTGAACACACCATTGCACTACGACCTAGGAGCTGCTTCGTGTAGTACTAAGTCTTCTCGAATGCCACCGGGCGCCAGCCCAGTCTGATCTCAAGCGTTCTGTGGCAGTGTCTTCAATGTTGTTGTAGCTTGAGTCACCTTTAAAGTTTACAATGGCAGTAAAAAACCATATACAAACAAGTTTTGCGTTCTATTGAAGAAGACTGCTTTGTTGCATGCCTCTGTTCGCTTAAAGCTTCCGAAGATGGAATAGGGATGTCAGGTCCAAGGATTCAAGGAGGAAAGGAACCTCCCCTCTTTCCCCCCCCCCCCCCCCCCCCCCGCTGTCCTTGGTGACATCACAAGAAAAACTGGGGCAGCAAAGCAATCACGCGAGGGGACTCTCGACGCTCGTGTGACTGTTAGACAGCTCGCAAAAATATCGGTGGGAAGTCTTCGCATCATTCTGACGGCCCATTTACTATACCACGAGTGTGTGCTCTCTGGATCCCTGCTCTATAATAGAGCAGAACTGACGTTTGCAAACTTATGGAAACCAGACTCTGAAATGAAAAGGCAGAGTACATAGTACATTTAAAAGGATAGTCATTCGAAAAAGGTGAGCGTATAGAAATTTGCCAATAAGGCCTTAGTGATCACATCTTCTGATCATGTGGCATGGTGTGCTCATGAAAAGTTTCCAGAGGTCGGACGACAAAATTCAGAATTCTTCAAGAATGTCTTTCAACAATTCATGAAAGATGATATCCCAAAGTAGGAACTGCACCACGGCAACGCGCTCCCTCACGTTGCAGCAGATGTTACGACGTTTTTAGCCGAGAAGGGCATTTGTAAATCCCCCTCCCCCCTCTCCCACCGTATAGCCCTGACCTTGTCCCGTGCGATTGTTTCCTGCACCCTACTGCAAAAAAGCATCTCAAAGGGCGAAGATTCTACTCCGAAATTTACGCAGTGAAGGTTTCAGGGGCAGTCTTGAAACGCTTATCAAGAAATGGATTTGAGGACGTCTTCTAAAACTGGTTGTGAAGATGGGATAATTACATGGCTCTTAATGATGACTATACTGGTTTTGATTGGTTATTTAGTAATGAGGTTTTCTCAGCATCGGTCTCGGGTATTGTTTAACGAACCTCATGTTGTTGTTGTTGTGGCCTTCAGTCGTGAGACTGGTTTGATGCAGCTCTCCATGCCACTCTATCCTGTGCAAGCATCTTCATCTCCCAGTACCTACTGCAACCTACAATCCTTCTGAATCTGCTGAGTGTATTCATCTCTTGGTCTCCCTCTACGATTTTTACCCTCCACGCTGCCCTCCAGTACTAAATTGGTGATCCCTTGATGCCTCAGAACATGTCCCACCAACCGATCCCTTCTTCTAGTCAAGTTGTGCCACAAACTTCTCTTCTCCCCAATGCTATTCAATACCTCCTCGTTAGTTATGTGATCTACCCATCTAATCTTCAGCATTCTTCTGTAGCACCACATTTCCAAAGCTTCTATTCCCTTCTTGTCCAAACTATTTATTGTCCATATCTCACTTCCATACATGGCTACACTCCATACAAATACTTTCAGAAATGACTTCCTGACACTTAAATCTATACTCGATGTTAACAAATTTCTCTTCTTCAGAAACGCTTTCCTTCCCATTGCCAGTCTACATTTTATATCCTCTCTACTTCGACCATCATCAGTTATTTTGCTCCCCAAATAGCAAAACTCCTTTACTACTTTAAGTCTCTCATTTCCTAATCTAATTCCCTCAGCATCACCCGACTTAATTTGACTACATTCCATTATCCTCGTTTTGCTTTTCTTGATGTTCATCTTATACCCTGTTTGAAGACACTGTCCATTCCGTTCAACAGCTCTTCCAAGTCCTTTGTTGTCTCTGACATAATTACAATGTCATCGGCGAACCTCAAAGTTTTTATTTCTTCTCCATGGATTTTAATACCTACTCCGAATTTTTCTTTTGTTTCCTTTACTGCTTGCTCAATATACAGATTGAATAACATCGGGGAGAGGCTACAACCCTGTCTTACTCCCTTCCGAACAACTGCTTTCCTTTCATGTCCCTCGACTCTTGTAGCTGCCATCTGGTTTCTGTACAAATTGTAAATAGCCTTTCGCTCCCTGTATTTTACCCCTGCCACCTTTAGAATTTGAAAGAGAGTATTCCAGTCAACATTGTCAAAAGCTTTCTCTAAGTCTACAAATGCTAGAAACATAGGTTTGCCTTTCCTTAATCTTTCTCCTAAGACAAGGCATAAGGTCAGTATTGCCTCACGTGTTCCAGTATTTCTACGGAATCCAAACTGATCTTCCCCGAGGTCGGCTCCTAATAGTTTTTCCATTCGTCTGTAAAGAATTCGTGTTAGTATTTTGCAGCTGTGCCTTATTAGACTGATTGTTCGGTAATTTTTACATTTGTCAACACCTGCTTTCTTTGGGATTGGAATTATTATGTTCTTCTTGAATTCTGAGGGTATTTCGCCTGTTTCATACACCTTGCTCACCAGATGGTAGAGTTTTGTCAGGACTGGCTCTCCCAAGGCCGTCAGTAGTTCTAATGGAATGTTGTCTACTTCGGGGGCCTTCTTTCGACTTAGGTCTGTCAATGCTCTGTCAAACTCTTCACGCAGTATCGCATCTCCTATCTCATCCTCATCCACAGCCTCCTCTATTTCCATGATATTGTCCTCAAGTGCATCGCCCTTGTATAGACCCTCTATATACTCCTTCCACCTTTCTGCTTTCCCTTCTTTGCTTAGAACTGGGTTTCTATCTGAGCTCTTGATGTTCATACAAGTGGTTCTCTTATCTCCAAAGGTCTCTTTAATTTTCCTGTAGGCAGCATCTATCTTACCCCTAGTGAGACAAGCCTCTACATCCTTACATTTGTCCTCTAGCCATCCCTGCTTAGCCATTTTGCACTTCCTGTCGATCTCATTTTTGAGACGTTTGTATTCCTTTTTGCCTGCTACATTTACTGCATGTTTTTATTTTCTCCTTTCATTTATTAAATTCAATATTTCTTCTGTTGCCCAAGGATTTCTACTAGCCCTCGTCTTGCTACCTACTTGATTCTCTGCTGCCTTCACTACTTCATCCCTCAAAGCTACCCATTCTTCTTCTACTGTATCTCTTTCCCCCATTCGTGTCAATTGTTCCCTTATGCTCTCCCTGAATCTCTGTACAACCTCTACTTTTTTCAGTTTATCCAGGTCCCACCTCCTTAAATTACCACCTTTTTGCAGTTTCTTCAGTTTTAATCTACAGGTCATAACCAATAGATTGTGGTCAGAGTCCACCTCTGCCCCTGGAAATGTCTTACAATTTAAAACCTGGTTCCTAAATCTCTGTCTTACCATTATATAATCTACCTGATACCTTTTAGTATCTCCAGGGTTCTTGCATGTATACAACCTTCTTTCATGATTCTTAAACCAAGTGTTAGCAATGATTAAGTTGTGCTCTGTGCAAAATTCTACCAGGCGGCTTCCTCTTTCATTTCTCTCCCCTAATCCATATTCACCTACTACGTTTCCTTCTCTCCCTTTTCCTACAACCGAATTCCAGTCACCCATGACTATTAAATTTTCGTCACCCTTCACTATCTGAATAATTTCCTTTATTTCATCATACATTTCTTCAATTTCTTCGTCATCTTCAGAGCTAGTTGGCATATAAACTTGTATTACTGTAGTAGGTGTGGGCTTCGTATCTATCTTGGCCACAATAATGCGTTCACTATGCTGTTTGTAGTAGCTTACCCGCATTCCTATTTTCCTATTCATTATTAAACCTACTCTTGCATTACTCCTGCCTCCGCGGTGGTCTCGCGGTTCTAGGCGCGCAGTCCGGAACCGTGCGACTGCTACGGTCGCAGGTTCGAATCCTGCCTCGGGCATGCGTGTGTGTGATGTCCTTAGGTTAGTTAGGTTTAAGTAGTTCTAAGTTCTAGGGGACTGATGACCACAGCAGTTGAGTCCCATTGTGCTCAGAGCCATTTGAAGCATTTTTTGCGTTACCCCTATTTGATTTTGTGTTTATAACCCTGTAGTCACCTGACCAGAAGTCTTGTTCCTCCTTCCACCGAACTTCACTAATTCCCACTGTATATAACTTTAACCTATCCATTTCCCTTTTTAAATTTTGGAACCTACCTGCCCGATTGAGTGATCTGACATTCCACGCTCCGATCCGTAGAACACCAGTTTTCTTTCTCCTGATAACGACATCCTCTTAAGTAGTCCCCGCCCGGAGATCCGAATGGGGGATTATTTTACCTCCGGAGTATTTTACCCAAGAGGACGCCATCATCATTTAATCATACAGTAAAGCTGCATGCCCTCGCGAAAAATTACGGCCGTAGTTTCTCCTTGTTTCAGCCGTTCGCAGTACCAGCTCAGCAGGGCCGTTTTGGTTATTGTTACAAGGCCAGGTCAGTCAATCATCCAGACTGTTGCCCTTGCAACTACTGAAAAGGCTGCTGCCCCTCTTCAGGAACCACACGTTTGTCTGGCCTCTCAACAGATACCCCTCCGTTGTGGTTGCACCTACGGTACGGCTATCTGTATCGCTGAGGCACGCAAGCCTCCCCACCAACGGCAAGGTCCATGGTTCTTGGTTGGAGGACGAACCTCATATTACTCCAAATTTCTTATATGATGTCATGTGGTCAAGATATTCACCTCTAATCTTGTATGCAAATACTACACAGTCCTTTCATCTACGAGATGGAAAATTATGCTGCAGCTACTCACAGAGGACCAGTGTGGACTGTAATTATATTATTACATCAAAATTTGGTAGATATTGCGTTAATGCGGGATCGATTTTCACTGGAGAAAAATTAGTTCCAATTTTCACTACCAGGTGCAAATCTGGTGTTGTGAATGCAACAAAAACGTATATAAATGCTTCCATATGTAATGAATCAGGAACTGGATGTGGACAAGGATAGGTCAGACAATTGAGAAAGGCATAATATTTATTTTGTTATGAACCACCGCTTGCAGAATTCGTTCAGTATGAGCACCGGAGACGTCGACGAAATGCTGCATCCTTAAAACGACATAATCAACTGTTACTCGCAGCATTTCCGGTGGACTCTGAGCAACGTGTTTCTGTGTACTGGCCTTCATATCAGGTAGAGACAGTGTCCCTGGTAGACGCATTCTTTTAGATATCCACAGAGTTAAAAGTGACATGGATTTAAGTTTGCATCAAGAAAACGTCTGGAGATAAAACGTTCGTGGAAGCTTGCATTAAGTAGATATTTCAATGTGCGATCGATATGAGGTGTTGCCCCATCTTGCATGAAGTTAGTAGTTTCCACACAGTAGTGCTCTTCGGAAACAGGAATCACATGTTATACAGGAAGATCTCTATAACGTGTACACGTCATGGTATACATGACAGGCCCTTTGGGTGTGCTCTCTTCAAAGAAGAACGGACGTAGAATAAAAGTGCATGTGGATGAACACTACACAGTTCAAAATGGTTCAAATGGCTCTGAGCTCTATGGGACATCTTAGGTCATCAGTCCCCTAGAAGTTAGAACTACTTAAACCTAACTAACCATGGACATCTCACACATCCATGCCCGAAGCAGGATTCGAACCTGTGACCGTAGCAGTCACGCGGTTCCAGACTGCAGCGCCTAGAACCGCACGGCCACCGCGGCCGGCACTACACTGTCACATAAGGCGAGTGCAAGGGCTCTTGGTGCACAACACGTGGTTTAACACTGCCCCGAATACGGCAGTTCTGTTTATTTACTGTTTTTCACTCCACTGAATGTTGCCCGGCCACTTCTCATCAACTTCTACCCGTCCCAGAAACCAAATAGCAAATTCAGAAAGTTACTGCGGAATATGATCTTTCAGTTGCTGTACCGTATGGATCTCGTACGGGTACCAGTGTAAAACAGACGGCAAAAGTTTACATGCTATTAACCATGGGATAGACAGTTCTCGTGACCCTGCACGAGCATTGGCACTACACGGGGCATGTGCTGTATGGTCAGTTACAGCAACAGAAACCTTATCAATAACTTCCACCGACACAGGACGCATTCTTCTTCCAGGCGGTGCACGAATCTCATCTGTGTTTTCGAATTTCATTATCATAGTCTTTAAACCATTTATTGACATAGGGCCTTTCCGTGCGCCTTTCAGTTGGTGATGCTCGCTCAGTGCAGCACTGTAGTTGCTGTTGTCCACATAAAGCTGTTTCACTAACAGCACACGCTCTCTCATCTCGATAGCACATTGTTCCCTCACTTTACAGCTTGTCAAATGACAGCGTGGATGTCATACCGCCATACAAGATGTTCAGTGTCAGACTGCATCTGGTAGCCAAAATTGGAACTAATTTTTTTCAACGTAAAATGGCTTCGCCTTAATGCAGTGGCATATCTACAAAATTTCACTGCCACAGGTTAATTACAGCCCACACTGGACCTACTTGAATAGTTGCATTTTGATTACAACCAACCTGCAACTAAAAACATGCACACCATGTATACTAGTGTGAAATGTGTAGTAGAGAGTATTCCCCCCTGTGGCATATATTAGGGTGTCAAACCAATTCATTTGAGTGTGGAGTTCTTAAATGCTTATATGCACGCTGTAGTTGGTCTGAGTTTCTGTTCGCGGTGACTATGGTAGTGATACGTGAGTATTGATAGCAAAGACTACCCTTAAATTCCTCGATACTGCCTTCTTTAAACTTCGTAGGTAGACTGTCAGTGGACAATTGACGTCTATTGCTAAGCGTTCGTCATGAGTCAAACAAACCTGTGACCATCCGTGCTTCTTCTGTGTGTAAGTTCAGTACACAGTGTTAATCATGTCTGGTACAGGTTCCAAACTGCTGAGCAATATTCTAGGATGGGTCACATGAATGTTTTGTGACCTATCTGTTTTGTAGACTAAGGTCTGCCACCTGCTTCACTTTTAATTGAGGTAAAGTGATGATACCATTTGATATCCTAGGTATCTGTATGATGTGACAGGTTTGCACTGCAGCTCATGGATACTATGTTCATAGCAATCTACTTTCTTGGGTTTCGAAGAAGTCCCCAATTTTATATTTCTGAACATTTAAAATATGCTGCCAAAATTCGCATAACTTTCAAATATTATTATGATGGGAATGGATATTTGTGCAACGCCTGACATTACTCCACATCTGTTGAAGACTATCCATCCAAGATAATACACTACGCCCTCTCTACAAACATCAGTTCTCGTCGGCTGTTTGTGCACGATCTATTGTTCAGATTCAGAAGTAGACAAGTTTGTGCTGTAGAAAACAGAGTTGGGAAAGAAGTAAGGAAGATGAGGATTTAAAATTCCGTCGTCGACGTCAGCACACTGCACTGTCTTAACCACTGAATCTCGGAAAGAAATTTGAAAGTCGTGGTAAGGTCTTATGGGAGCAAACTTCTGCGGGCATCGGTCCCTAAGCTTACACACTACTTAATCTGACTTAAAGTAATTTACGCTAAGGACAACACACACGCCCATGCCCGAGGGAGGACTCGAACCTCCGACGAGGGGAGCCGCACGGATCGTGACCATGCACCCAAGACCGCTCGGCTGTTCCGCACGGCCCCTCGGAAAGGCCCAGCATAGTTAAATTGCACTATGGGGAAGTTATTACTGAAGCCAAGAGAGCTCTTTCTAACAAATTCAAACGAAACTGTCTAAATTCTCATCCGACAACCCAGATTTCGATTTCCCCTCGTTTTACAAAGTCGTTTAAGCCCAGTGCTGGGTTGGTTCCTTCGAAATTTTGATGCGATCTATTTCCTACCTCATCCTTCTCGCCCCAAATGATCTCATCATCGATGGGATGCTAAAACCTAATCCTCGTTCTATCTTTCTTCCTTATTAACTACCAACATACTAGCGGCCCACATTCCGATATAAATCAAGAAATATATTGCTTCCATTAACTAATGTCACACAGGAAAATTTAGAGGAATCGGACCAATTTTGGTAATTGAACAGGGGGAAAACTGTTCTGGTACGCCGTGTACGCTCCGCCATAAAAGGTATGATGGCTAGGGAAGCGCATGTATAGAGAAAGAGATACATGACGCTCTCACACGTGCGCAGGCGTCCGACAGGAGAGATCTGTTCGCACTGTCAGCGATCAACGAACCGCAATGCCTCTGGCTTATTGTGCTTAAGTGGGACCCTGACCCAAAAGTCCTGGACGCGGTATCTGTTAAGCTTCCAAGTGATGCCATGTGAAACTCGCGTGCTGTCTGTAGGCATGACAGTTTCTCTCCTAGCAGTCGTCTCATGTTATGCTGTAGCATTTGTTACCTCCAGCCGGTGTCCTGCACAGGCGCTGATCCAAGAGAAAAGTGGTGGGTGGGTGGTTGGTGGTGGTGGGGGGGGGGGGGGGGGGGGGAGGGAGAGGTGCCATAGGGTCATGACCATTCTTCGTCGAAAGAACGTTATACAAAAAGCATGTATACCTTTACATATATGAATTTTAAAATTCTCAGTAAACATTGGCAGAATGAAGTAATATAAAAACATAGTATCACGAAAACGGCAAGGAAATTTAGAGAATTACAAGCCTTTATTCAACACAGGACACCTTTCAGTTTCTATTCTGAGTGTTTGCCCATGTGGATAGGCCCCCAGCAAGACCAGCAGGTGGAAACATACAAGCGAGGAAAAGCTCAGCTTCACAGTTTGAACATATCTTCTACCAATAGGAAATCTTGTTCGGATTGTGAGTAGACTAGTAGAATAGGAAAGTCACGGGAAGGTGAATAAGACAAGCCAAAACGTGAAATAGCTTCCACTAACGAAACAAATAACAGGAAGTCTGATTTTCTCCAAAAGAAGACAGAAAGAAACAATATCCCCCCATTTAGACGTTCGTGTAGACGTAGTTTGCAGACCTATGTTAGCAGCTGTAGTGCTAAGGGAAATACTGACAGTGATGAGAGCACACCTAGAATTTAGGTCGTTTGGGTTCTAAAAGTTATGAGAGTTTGCTGTATTGTTGTTATGTGGCTTTAGTCCCAAGGCTGGTTTGATGCCGGCCATTGTGGCAGAGCGGTTCTAGGCGCTTCAGTCTGGAACCGCTTGACCGCTACGGTCGCAGGTTCGAATCCTGCCTCGGGCATGGATGTGTGTGATGTCCTTAGGTTAGTTAGGTTTAAGTAGTTCTAAGTTCTAGGGGACTGATGACCACAGATGTTAAGTCCCATAGTGGTGAGAGCCATCTGAACTGATTTGATGCCGTTCTACACACTATCATGCACAAGACTGTTCATTCCTGAGTAACTATTGTAAGCTCCCTTTCATTTGAAACTGCTTGCTGTATTCATGTCTTCTTCGCAAATCCTCCACAGTTTTTACTCTAGCCTACTTGCTTCCATTACGAATTTGGCTATTACTTGGCGCTTCAGGATATGTCCTGACTACTGATCCCTCCTTTTAGTCAAACTATGCCATAAATTAAATTTCTCCTCAGTTCTGTTCAGTACCTACTACTTAATTATTTGATCTGCCCACCACTCTTGAGCATTATTTTATAACATGACATTTCAAAACCTCCTAATCTCTTGTTGTCTGAACTGCTAATTGCTCACGTTTCTCTTCCATACAAGGCTAGACTCCAGACAAATACTGCCAGAAATGACTTTCTAACACTAAAATTTATATTAGATATTAACAGATTCCGCTTGTAGAAATGCTACCTCGTCTATAATTTTTAGTGTCACATTTCCTAATCTAACTGCCTCAGCATGGCCTGATTTAATTCGACTACATTCAGTTACCCCGGTCTTACTTTTGTTAATATTTTGAAGACAATATCAATTGCGTTCAATTGCTCTTCTAAGGCCTTTGCCGTCTCTACGGAATTAAAATGTTATCAGCAAATCTCAACTCTCTGGATTTTTATTTTCCTTGTAATTTCCCCCTTGGTTTCCTTTATCTTAATGTACAGAGTGAATAACATTGGGGATACGCTACATCTCTGCTTCATCCCCTTATCAACTACTGATGCCTTTTAATATCATTTGAAACTTGGAACCTTGTTTCTGTGCAAAGTTGCCGTAACTGTCGCTCCTTGTATTTTATCTCTGCTGCCATCAGAATTTGAAAGAGTGTAATCCAGTCTACATTGTCAAAAGCATTCTCTAAATGTACAAAAGCTGTAAATGTAGAATCGCCTTCCTTCAACACACAATCAAAGACAAGACATAGGTCAGTACTGCCTTCACGTGTTCTACACTGCTTCGGAACTAAAATGATTTTCCCCGCGTTTGGCTTCTACCAGTTTCTTTTATTCTTCTGAGCATCATGGCAGCGTACTTTTTGAAACGCTTCCCATGCAACTAGCTCCCGAGAAGAACTACGTGCACAAACAACGACACAATCCCCACAAGCCTACATGCATCAACAACGACTTCACAAGCCCCACCAGCCGTATCAGTGGCATCGTCTCACTTATCAGTGGCATTATCACCACCATAAGTGTTATAATCAAACCACGCCATCTTTCTTCCCTCCTACCACTCACGGCCTAGTATCAAAATGAAAGAGCTTATAAAAATCCAAGATGCCAGAACTAGCCCAGTTGTGGTAGTGGAAAATTTAAAACCTTTACTCCTTCCAGTTAACCACTGCCTAGTATTAAAATGAAACAGCCAATCCCAATCTAAGATGGCAAGACTGGCCCAGTTATTCTCTGTAAACCATCACCTTACCTCCAATCAGAGCCTTTAACATGAAAGAGCAAATTAAATATACCTCCATGTTGGCTCTGCTCAAAAATATCTGAATGAGTTGAATCATTTGTCCTAAAATTGCATTTGAAGTATTTTCACATCTAAAATATGTCATCATAAAACACATTTAAAATGCATTAACACCGCCTGAACTGCGTAAACTAATACTAGGTTAACTAAATATTCTCAAGTATGTTTTCATTCCTGACAAAACAATTGTTTATACGCTGTCTCACCAGCTGCATTTATAAATTTTAGTTCATTATGCAACTCGAAAACGAGTGCAAAACATACTACCTACAAACAGTTGGAAACTAATATTGGCTTTTGCAATGTAATTAATGAATTATCAACAATTAGTCGCTGAAGATAAGTTTTATTTTCAGTAATATTCTACAAAGCATCAAAAACGCAAAATAAAATCAGTTGTTGTTTTATGTTCCTGTTGCTTGTCATCACCAACAGCTGGCTGCACTGATAAACATCAAACATTTGATTGATGTACACACTTTGCTAGCGCAATGAACCTTCCGAGTATTATTTTTCAGATCTATGATGCTTGTCAAGTCACACATTGTTAATTCAGTGTTCGAAAAGACTGGAAAAATGTGTCCGTGATGCAAGATTTCGATTGGATTGAATTGTTTTGGCGGAGGAGACCAGACAGCGGTCGCATCGGATTAAGGGAAGACGGGGAAGGAAGTCGGCTGTGCCCTTTCAAAGGAACCATCCTGGCATTTGCCTGGAGCGATTTAAGGAAATCACGGAAAACCTAAATCAGGATGGCCGGACGCGGGATTGAACCGTCGTCCTCCCGAATACGAGTGCAGTGTGCCGTGATGCAAGAAAGTGCAATTTTTACTTCAAGTATCGCAACTGCAAATACATACATATCCGCCAAATTGTTGTCAAAAATTTGATTGCAATCTAACCCAGTTCTATTTCCATGTATAAATACGTGCAGCTAAAAATATGACAGAGGTCGACAATCCAAGTTAGTCCTAAAAGATCGATACTAACCAACACATTGGCTGCAAATACACAAACAAATAGGCATTCTGAAGGTAATTATTTCCTGTTAAGCTTGGGGCAAGTCAACCTCATGTTAAATACTTAAGTTTACAAGGTATCTCAATATGTAAAGATTGTGCAGTGTACTGTCATCACGTAACGTGTTTCAGTAATGTCTCACCACTAATTGGGGAGATAATTCATCACTATGAAAATATAATCGAGGACAGTTACTGATACTTAGAACTAATGAGTGGACCTACTCAAGGTGGGCACAGAACGAACTAATTCAATATTTAGCAGTTGGATCTGCGGTACTCTAAAAAGTTTGGCAATTAGAACTTTGTATCTCTAAAACCTTTACGAAATGTATTTCCAATAATTAATTACTAAATAAACCCAGCAAGTAATAAAAACACGCGATGTAAAATATCGTACACACAAAATAGCCGAACACCATATTAGAAAGGAAGGAAGAAGTGTTTTTTTTTCACTTAAACTATAACACAATTTTAGGACGGAAGAAAATGTTTATTACGATGTATCACTAAATCTGTAGAAAGCCTGCTGTGTTTAGACACACACAGGACGCAAATTAAGAAAGTGACAGAGATGTAGCATCTCAAAACACTATGAAACTGTCAGTACCTTGAGAATAAAAACATTCGACAAAATTATATATCATTTATTGAGTAGAAGAACACAAAGACAGATACACACACACACGCACACGCACACACACACACACACACACACACACACACACACACACACACACACACACACACAGACCTAGGTTGCTTATTGGGGTATGCAAGTGTAATTACAGATCTCTATGAAAATTCGAGTTCTGCAGAAATACAGAAATATAAGATTGCGCTATTTATCAAGATATGTAAGATTTCTAGTACAAAACACATTTTGTAAGCACAATGGACTTTCAACCTAAATATTTTCATATTTAAATCGACGTATTACTTATCAAAATACACACAGTTTGCACATTGGCACTACTGATAAAAACTTTTAGGTTAAGCAGCACTTGTTAACGACAAAAGTTCCGTTGTTATAGCACACTTTGCAAGCTCGATGAACTTTCAAAATAAGTATTTTCACATCAGAATTGCTGTTACAACATATTAAATAACACACAGCTAATTTATTGAGACTACTTGAACGAATCATAGGTTAGGAGTCCACTACAGTTCGCTCCTTGTACCATGCAGTAAATTAATCTACATAGTCAGCCTGCTTAGCTGAGTGGTAACGTATAGCCGGCACGCTAGCTCAACGTGTCCGGTCAGAGGGCTGCCTGCCCTCTGTAATAAAAAAAAACAACTAAAAACTGAGTATAGGAATCAACGATCAACTTCAAAGGATGTCATCTGATGTTCGCCCAGACCAAACGCAACGAACAGTACCGAACAAACTGGAGGAAAAAAAAAAAAAAGAAATGTATGGTAACGTGTTTTCCTACCCTTTCGGGCTGTAGATTTACTCCGCTCATGGACTGAGTGTTGTTTTGTCCTCATCATCCTCTCATTATCACCGACACACAAGTCGCCCGTTATGGCGTCACCTGAAATAAGACTTGCAACCCGGCGGCCGTACTTCCTCGGACGAGGCCTCCTGGCCAACGAAGCCACACGTTCATGTCATTTCATCTATATGCACAAAAAATCGTTGCTTATCTCTCACATGAGCACTACTGCACAACTCACTTACACCTTAAAATGCACTTGCTGATGAGAATTAGGAAAGTAAACTATGTTATACACATGTGTAAAACAGTTCTCTAAAAGAGAAAGTACGATATTCTTACTATACTTTGCAAGCACCATGCACCTTCAAATTAAAAATTTCCAGACCTAAATTGTGTGTATACTTACTAAAATGATAGCAACTTGCTTATTGACAACATTAAATTTATCTATATACATACAAATTGGTTGGTACACATGAGAACTACTGCAGATCTAACTTACAGCTTAAAGTACACTGAGAATTAACAAAGTAGACAACATAAGCAATGACATGACATACAGCCTACCATCAGCGTGGTACAAAACGTCGTCATTTTCTCCTGGTACACAGTGGAAGCTTGAGAGGAAATCTGTATTCCATCAGTAATGGATTATAGTGTTGCTTTCTCATTAAAGTAACCATCACAGGCTTCCATAATCACTATAACATATACTGTTACGTTACTGCCTCAGAAAAGTAAGCATTATAGAGAGAAAGAAAAATATTATTATGATGTGTAAGACAGAGAGATGATGATGGAAACATTGTAACTTTTTGATGCGCTTGATAAAAATTAGTTACAAGGGAGTGAAGTATATTAAGCAGACATCGATATATCTGACCACCATTACCCTAAATGTTGTTGTTATGGTCTTCAGTCCTCAGACTGGTTTGATGCAGCTCTCCATGCTACTCTATCCTGTGCAAGTTTCTTCATCACCCAGTACCTACTGCAACCTACATCCTACTGAATATGCTAGGTGTAGTCATCTATTGGTCTCCCTCTATGGCTTTTACCCTCCATGCTGCCCTCCAATACTAAATTGGTGATCCCTTGATGCCTCAGAGCATGTCCTACAAACCGATCCCTTCTTCTGGTCAAGTTGTGCCACAAACTTCTCTTCTCCCCAGTCCTATTCAATACTTCCTCATTATTTATATGATCTACCCACCTAATCTTCAGCAGTCTCCTGTAACACCACATTTCGAAAGCTTCTATTCTCTTCTTGTCCAAACTATTTATCGTCCATATGTCACTTCCATACATCGCTACACTCAATACAAATATTTTCAGAAATGAGTTTCTGACACTTAATACTATACTTGATGTCAACAAATTTCTCTTCTTCAGAAACGCTTTCCTTCCCATTGCCAGTCTACATTTTATATCCTCTCTACTTAGACCATCATCAGTTACTTTGCTCCCCAAATAGCAAAACTCCTTTCCTACTTTAAGTGTCTCATTTTCTAGTCTAATTCCCTCAGCATCACTCGACTTAATTTGACTACATTCCATTATCCTCGTTTTGCTTTTCTTGATGTTCATCTTATATCCTCCTTTCAAGACACTATCCATTCCGTTCAACTGCTCTCCCAAGTCCATCGCTGTCTCTGAGAGAATCACAATGCCATCGGCGAACCTCAAAGTTTTTATTTCTTCTCCATGGATTTTAATAATTACTCCGAATTTTTCTTTTGTTTCCTTCACTGCTTGCTCAATAGACAGATTGAATAACATCGGGGAGAGGGTACAACCCTGTCTCACTCCCTTCCCAACCACTGCTTCCCTTTCATGTCCCTCGACTCATAACTGCCATCTGGTTTCTGTACAAATTGTAAATAGCCTTTCGCTCCCTGTATTTTACCCCTGCCACCTTCAGTATTTGATAGAGAGTATTCCAGTCAACATTGTCAAAAGCCCTCCATCAGTAAACACTTCCGGGCTAAATTGCCGTAGTAGATCTTTAGAACTTCTTCTCCCTGACGTTTCGTTCTCAACTACGGCAATTTAGCCCGGAAGTGTTTACTGAAGAAGACGCCGGACGTGAAAGCCTACATGGGATGATTGTCAAAAGCTTTCTCTAAGTCTACAAATGCTAGAAACGTAGGTTTGCCCTTCCTTAATCTAGCTTCTAAGATAAGTCGTGGGGTCAGAATTGCCTCACGTGTTCCAATATTTCTACAGAATCCAAAATGATCTTCCCCGAGGTTGGCTTCAACTAGTTTTTCCGTTCGTCTGTAAAGAATTCGCGTAAGTATTTTGCAGCTGTGACTTGTTAAACTGACAGTTTGGTAATTTTCACATCTGTCAACACCTGCTTTCTTTGGGATTGGAATTATTACATTCTTCTTGAAGTCTGAGGGTATTTCGCCTGTTTCATACATCTTGCTCACCAGATGGTAGAGTTTTGTCAGGAATGGCTCTCCGAAGGCCGTCAGTAGTTCCAATGGAATGTTATCTACTCCGGGGGCCTTGTTTCGACTCATGTCTTTCAGTACTCGGCCAAACTCTTGACGAAGTATCGTATCTCCTGTTTCATCTTCATCTACATCCTCTTCCATTTCCATAATATTGTCCTCAAGTACATCGCCCTTGTATAGACCCTCTACTTACTTCCTCCACCTTTCTGCTTTCTCTTCTTTGCTTAGAACTGGGTTTCCATCTGAGCTCTTGATGTTCGTACAAGTGGTTCTCTTATCTCGAAAGGTCTCTTTAATTTTCCTGTATGCAGTATCTATCTTACCCCTAGTGAGATAAGCCTCTGCATCCTTACATTTTTCCTCTAGCCATCCCTGCTTAGCCATTTTGCTCTTCCTGTCGATCTCATTTTTGAGATGTCTGTATTCCTTTTTGCCTGCTTCATTTATTGCATTTTATATTTTCTCCTCTCATTTATTAAATTCAATATTTCTTCTGTTACCCAAGGATTTCTACTAGCCCTCGTCTTTTTACCTACTTGATCCTCTGCTGCCTACACTACTTCATCCCTCAAAGCTACCCATTCTTCTTCTACTGTATCTCTTTCCCCCATTCGTGTCAATTGATCCCTTATGCTCTCCCTGAATCTCTGTACAACCTCTACTTCTTTCAGTTTATCCAGGTCCCACCTCCTTAAATTACCACCTTTTTGCAGTTTCTTCAGTTTTAATCTACAGGTCATAACCAGTAGATTGTGGTCAGAGTCCACATCTGCCCCTGGAAATGTCTTACAATTTAAAACCTGGTTCCTAAATCTCTGTCTTACCATTATATAATCTACCTGATACCTTTTAGTATCTCCAGGGTTCTTCCATGTATACAACCTTCTTTCTTGGTTCTTAAACCAAGTGTTAGCAATGATTAAGTTGTGCTCTGTGCAAAATTCTACCAGGCGGCTTCCTCTTTCATTTCTCTCCCCTAATCCATATTCCCCTACTACGTTTCCTTCTCTCCCTTTTTCTACAACCGAATTCCAGTCACCCATGTCTATTAAATTTTCGTCTCACTTCACTATCTGAATAATTTCTTTTATTTCATAATACATTTCCTCAATTTCTTCGTCATCCGCAGAGCTAGTTGGCATATAAACTTGTACTACTGTAGTAGGTGAGGGCTTCGTGTCTATCTTGGCCACAATAATGCGTTCACTGTGCTGTTTGTAGTAGCTTACCCGCATGCCTATTTTCCTATTCATTATTAAACCTACTCCTGCATTACCCCTATTTGATTTTGTGTTTATAACCCTGTAGTCACCTGACCAGTAGTCTTGTTCCTCCTGCACCGAACTTCACTAATTCCCATTATATCTAACTTTACCCTATCCATTTCCCTTCTTAAATTTTCTAACCTACCTGCCCGAATAAGGGATCTGACATTTCACGCTTCGATCCGTAGAACGCCAGTTTTCTTTCTCCTGATAACGACATCCACTTGAGTAGTCCCCGCTCGGAGATCCGAATGGGAGACTATTTTACCTCCGGAATATTTTACCCAAGAGGACCACTATCATTTAATCATACAGTAAAGCTGTATGCCCTCCGGAAAAATTATGGACGTAGTTTCCCCTTGCTTTCAGCCGTTCGCAGTACCAGCACAGCCGGGCCGTTTTGGTTATTGTTACAAGGCCAGATCAGTCAATCATCCAGACTGTTGCCCCTGCAACTACTGAAAAGGCTGCTGCCCCTCTTCAGGAATCACACGTGTATCTGGCCTCTCAACAGATACCCCTCCGCTGTGGTTGCACCTACGGTACGGCTATCTGTATCGCTGAGACACGCAAGCCTTCCCACCAACGGCAAGGTCCATAGTTCATGAGGGGAAGTCCCTAAATATAGACATGGAAATATCTAAATTGAAGATCTATTGTGGTCATAGACAACTGTAATTATACTCATATGTTACAATTAGCAACCTGGATTGTGTGTGTGTGTGTGTGTGTGTGTGTGTGTGTGTGTGTGTGTGTATGTACACTATGTATATGTTTTTCATATGAGGTGCATTGTGTTGCCATCCAATACCAGGTACTCCATATCAGCGACCTCAGTAGGGATTAGACATCGCGAGAGAGCAGAATGGGATGCTCCGCGGAGCTCACGGACTTGTAACGTGGTCAGATTATTGGGTGTCACTTGTGTCATACGCGAGATTTCCAAACTCCTAAACACCCCTAGGTCCACTGTTGTCGATGTGATTGTGAAGTCTAAACTTGAAGGGACACGTACAGCACAAAAGCGTACAGGGTGATCTCGTCCGTTAACTGACAGAGACCGCCGACAGTTGAAGAGGGTCGTAATGTGTAATAGGCAGACATCTATCCAGACCATCATATAGGAATTCCAAACGGCATCAGGATCCACTGCAAGTACTATGACAGTTAGGTGGGAGGTGAGAAAACTTGGATTTCATGGTCGAGTGGCTGCTCATAAGCCACACATCACCCGGTAAACGCCAAATGGCTCCTCACTTGGTGCAAGGAGCGTAAACATTGAACCACTGAACAGTGGAAAAACAATGTGTGGAGTGACGAATCACGGTACCCGATTAGATGCCAGGGTGTGGGTATGGCTAATGCCCAGGAACGTTATCTTCCATCGTGTGTAGTGCCAACAGTAAAATTCGGAGGCGGTGATGTTATGGTGTGGTCGTGTTTTTCATGGAGGGGGCTTGCACCCCTTGTTGTTTTGCGTGGCACTATCACAGCACAGGCCTACATTGACGTTTTGAGCAACTTATTGCTTCCCACTATTGAAGAGCAATTCGGGGATGGCGATTGCATCTTTCAACATGGTCGAGCACCTGTTCATAATACAAGGCCTGTGGCGGAGTGGTTACACGACAATAACATCCTTGTAATGGACTGGCCAGCACAGAGTCCTGACCTGAATCGTATAGAACAACTTGCGTGTGTTTCGGGACGCCGACTTCGTGCCAGGTCTCACCGACCGAAATCGATACCTATTCTCAGTGCAGCACTACGTGAAGAATGGTCTGCCATTCCCCAAGAAACCTTCCAGCACGTGACTGAACGTATGCCTGTGAGAGTGGAAGCTGTCATCAATGCTAAGGGTGGGTCAACATCATATTGAATTTCAGCATTACCGATAGAGGGCGCCACGAAGTTGTAAGTCATTTTCAGTCAAGTGTCCGGATACCTTTGATCACATTGTGTGTGTGTGTGTGTGTGTGTGTGAGAGAGAGAGAGAGAGAGAGAGAGAGAGAGAGAGAGAGGTGTGTTGTGGTAGTCGATGAATAATAGAATACTTTATCAGTGATTTTTATTTTCGAGAATTGATTCTGTCATCGTCTTTGAAGATGTTACGTCTCAGTCACAAGTTTTGGTTTTGTTGTGTATGTACAAAGCTAGTTCTTCTTCCTTCTTTCATGAAATCGTGTTACTGTTTAAGTGGATAAAGTACCTTCTTCCTCCCTTTCTACTAAGGTATTTAGCTGTGATATGTATGTGGTGTCTTACACCACATTTTTTTAAAATTAAATGCTGGTATTGTTTAGTAGCTGATTATATGGAATATACTATCTAAATGATTTTTGGAGCTTTAGATCCGATTGGTAAACGTTTTAGAGAGCAATAGTTCCTATTGATAAATACTGAAGCAGTTCGTTTTTTGCTTAACCTCAGCAAGGCCCAGTCTTTTAAAATAAAAATCAATTATTGCCATCGAATATACTTTCGTAATTATGCATTAGCTTCCCCCTCCCCTTAAACTGGTGATGAAATATTACTGAGAAACGTTGTGTGTAACTAAAGATCCAATTGATAAATGTTTCAGGGTACAGTAGCTGCGTTTTCAGCAGTTCATTTTGTTCTTAAACATGACTAGGTCCAATCATTTGTAATAAAACTCAATTATTACCATCGATTACATTTTTTGTGATGCATTATCTTCACGCCTCCCAAGCTGGTCGTGAAACATTACTGAAAATCTTTAGGTAATGTCGGTACACAGCATCAGAATTAACATCCTTTACATACTTTAATATGAGGGCGACTCACACCAAGTTAAGGATTAACTAACTCAATGTAACTATTTAATCCTAAATATTTACATTCAGAATCCTTTTTTGTATGTTTGTCTAGTAATTTACCCAACATGTAGATCAGTATGGATCTTTTAGGAATAACTTGGAATGCCAATTATATATTATTTTTGTGACAACAAGGGTTTACATAGAGAAATAGCATTGAGGTAGTTCACAGTCATGTTTTATACTGTTTTCGTTATTATTTGAGTTCTCCACAAAGGGATGGGCCAGCAATGGATAAAAATCTTTATAGGCGGCTTTATGCTACAGTTAAAATATCATTACTGATGACAATGTGAATGGTGCTAAGGTGTAATGGTGATGTATGAAAATGATCACCGTTTAAGGAAGGTGCAAAGATAAATATTACAGAATCCTTTTTTGTATGTTTGTCTAGTAATTTACCCAACATGTAGATCAGTATGGATCTTTTAGGAATAACTTGGAATGTCAATTATATATTATTTTTGTGACAACAAGGGTTTACATAGAGAAATAGCATTGAGGTAGTTCACAGTCATGTTTTATACTGTTTTCGTTATTATTTGAGTTCTCCACAAAGGGATGGGCCAGCAATGAATAAAAATCTTTATAGGTGGCTTTATGCTACAGTTAAAATATCATTACTGATGACAATGTGAATGGTGCTAAGGTGTAATGGTGATGTATGAAAATGATCACCGTTTAAGGAAGGTGCAAAGATAAATATTACAATGTGCCCTGTGGAACCACAGGCAGTGATTCAAAGTCAGCAAGGTGTATGAAGAGGGAGGGCATGTTTTGGACACAAAACTTGTTTGTGATACTTGGTGTAAACATTGCACTTTCTTGCATCACTGACATATTTTACCAGACCTTTCTAACTTAGAATAAACATTATAACACTTGGCAAGTGTCGAAGATGTCGAGAACAATTATTTTGAAAATCCATTGTGCTCGCAAAGTGCTTTGGGTGTTTGCAAGTGCAACCATCTGTTAGTGATAAGATTCAACAGGAACACAAACCAGCAGCTAATTTTATTTCTCGCTTTTGATATTTTCTTGAATAATGTATAAAGGTAAAACCTATGTACATCAACTAAATGTCAGTGATTTATGAATTACAATGCATAAGAAAACATTGGTTTTAAGTCTTTATGGAGAGTGTATTTTGTAATAATTCTCATGTTCCATAATGAATGATATATAATTTACAATGAAATTTACAGACACAACTGATGAGACGGCCGATTAACAATTTTTTTCTAGTCAGAAATGACAACGTAGTTGACAATATTTTTTCAGCCGATCATGAATTTTCGAGTGTGTCTTCTGACTATGAGTTTTAGATGTTAAAATATTGCAAATGTAAGTTTTAGAAAGATAATTCAGCACATTCGGTTATTTTTAAGCATTTCATTTTAATGGCATACAATACATGCCCCCCCCCCCCCAATGAACCATGGACCTTGCCGTTCGTGGGGAGGCTTGCGTGCCTCAGCGATACAGATAGCCGTACCGTAGGTACAACCACGACGGAGGGCTATCTGTTGAGAGGCCAGACAAACGTGTGGTTCCTGAAGAGGGGCAGCAGCCTTTTCAGTAGTTGCAGGGGCAACAGTCTGGATGATTGACTGATCTGGCCTTGTAACAATAACCAAAACGGCCTTGCTGTGTTGGTACTGCGAACGGCTGGAAGCAAGGGGAAACAACACCAGTAATTTTTCGCGAGGGCATGCAGCTTTACTGTATGGTTAATGATGATGGCGTCCTCTTGGGTAAAATACGCCGGAGGTAAAATAGTCCCCCATTCGGATATCCGGGAGGGGACTACTCACGTGGATGACGTTATCAGGAGAAAGAAAACTGGCGTTCTACGGATCGGAGCGTGGAATGTCAGATCCGTTAATCGGGCAGGTAGGTTAGAAAATTTAAGAAGGGAAATGGATAGGGTAAAGTTCGATATAGTGGGAATTAGTGAAGTTCGATGGCAGGAGGAACAAGACTACTGGTCAGGTGACTGCAGGGTTATAAACACAAAATCAAATAGGGGTCATGCAGGAGTAGGTTTAATAATGAATAGGAAAATAGGAATGCGGGTAAGCTACTACAAACAGCATAGTGAACGGATTATTGTGGCCAAGATAGACACGAAGCCCACACCTACTACAGTAGTACAAGTTTATGTGCCAACTAGCTCTGCAGATGACGATGAAATTGAAGAAATGTATGGTGAAATAAAAGAAATTATTCACATAGTGAAGGGAGACGAAAATTTAATAGTCATGGGTGACTGGAATTCGAGTGTAGGAAAAGGGAGAGAAGGATACGTAGTAGGTGAATATGGATTGGGGCTAAGAAATGAAAGAGGAAACCGCCTGGTAGAATTTTGCACAGAGCACAACTTAATCATAGCTAAACTTGGTTTAAGAATCAAGAAAGAAGGTTGTATACATGGAAGAACCCTGGAGATACTAAAAGGTATCAGGTAGATTATATAATGGTAAGACAGAGATTTAGGAACCAGGTTTTAAATTGTAAGACATTTCCAGAGGCAGATGTGGACTCTGACCACAATCTATTGGTTATGACCTGTAGATTAAAACTGAAGAAACTGCAAAAAGGTGGGAATTTAAGGAGATGGTATCTATATAAACTGAAAGAACCAGAGGTTGTACAGAGTTTCACGGAGAGCATAAGGGAACAACTGACAGGAATGGGGGAAAGAGATACAGTAGAAGAAGAATGGGTAGCTTTGAGGGATGAAGTAGTGAAGGCAGCAGAAGATCAAGTAGGTAAAAAGACGAGTGCTAGTAGAAATCCGTGGGTAACAGAAGAAATATTGAATTTAACTGATGAAAGGAGAAAATATAAAAATGCAGTAAATGAAGCAAGCAAAAAGGAACACAAACGTCTCGAAAATGAGATCGATAGGAAGTGCAAAATGGCTAATCAGGGATGGCTAGAGGACAAATGTAAGGATGTAGAGGCTTATCTCACTAGGGGTAAGATAGATACTGCCTACAGAAAAAATAAAGAGATCTTTCGAGATAAGAGAACCACTTGTACGAACATCAAAATCACAGATGGCAACACAATTCTAAGCAAAGAAGGGGAAGCAGAGAGGTGGAAGGAGTATATAGAGGGTCTATACAAGGGCGATGTACTTGAGGACAATATTATGGAAATGGAAGAGAATGTACATGAAGATGAAATGAGAGATACGATACTGTGTGAAGAGTTTGACAGAGCACTGACAGACCTAAGTCGAAAGAAGGCCCCCGAAGTAGACAACATTCCATTAGAACTACTGACGGCCTTGCGAGAGCCAGTCCTGATAAAACTCTACCATCTGGTGAGCAAGATGTATGAAACAGGCGAAATACCCTCAGACTTCAAGAAGAATATAATAATTCCAATCAAAAAGAAAGGAGGTGTTGACAGAAGTGAAAATTACCGAACTATCAGTTTAACAAGTCACAGCTGCAAAATACTAACACGAATTCTTTACAGACGAATGGAAAAACTAGTAGAAGCCGACTTCGGGGAAGATCAGTTTGGATTCCGTAGAAGTACTGGAACACGTGAGGCAATACTGACCTTACGACTTACCTTAGAAGAAAGATTAAGGAAAGGCAAACCTACGTTTCTAGCATTTGTAGACTTAGGGAAAGCTTTTGACAATGTTGACTGCAGTACTCTCTTTAAAATTCTAAAGGTGGCAGGGGTAAAATACAGAGAGCGAAAGGCTGTTTACAATTTGTACAGAAACCAGATGACAGTTATAAGAGTCGATGGATATGAAAGGGAAGCACTGGTTGGGAAGGGTGTGAGGCAGGGTTGTAGCCTCTCCCCTGTGTTATTCAATCTGTATATTGAGCAAGCAGTAAAGGAAACAAATGAAAAATTCGGAGTAGGTATTAAAATCAATGAGGAAGAAAAAGAAACTTTGAGGTTCACCGATGACATTGTAGTTCTGTCAGGGACGGCAAAGGACTTGGAAGAGCAGTTGAATGGAATGGACAGTGTCTTGAAAGGAAGATATAAGATGAACATCAACAAAAGCAAAACGAGGATAATGGAATGTAGTCGAATGACGTCGGGTGATGCTGAGGGAATTAGATTAGGAAATGAAACACTTAAAGTAGTAAAGGAGTTTTGCTATTTGGGGAGCAAAGTAACTGATGATGGTCGAAGTAGAGAGGATATAAAATGTAGACTGGCAATGGGAAGGAAACCGTTTCTGAAGAAGAGAAATTTGTTAACATCGAGTATAGATTTATGTATCAGGAAGTCATTTAGGAAATTATTTGTATGGAGTGTAGCCATGTATGTAAGTGAGACATGGACAATAAATAGTTTGGACAAGAAGAGAATAGAAGCTTTCGAAATGTGGTGCTACAGAAGAAAGCTGAATTTAAATGGGTAGATCACACAACTAATGAGGAAGTATTGAATAGGATTGGGGAGAAGAGGAGTTTGTGGCACAACTTGACTAGAAGAAGGGATCGGTTGGTAGGACATGTTGCGAGGCATAAGGGGTCACCAATTTAGTATTGGAGGGCACCGTGGAGGGTAAAAATCGTAGAGGGAGACCAAGAGATGAATACACTAAGCAGATTCAGTCGAATTGAGGTTGCAGTACGTACTGGAAGATGAAGAAGCTTGCACAGGATAGAGTAGCATGGAGAGCTGCATCAAACCAGTCTCTTGACTGAAGACCACAACAATACATTATTCTCTGATTGGAGGAGAGACGAGAGGTAACATAGTACAATCGGAATAGTTCCACGATCATAGATTTTGATTGGATGTTCATTTAAAACCAGGCTGTGACTGACTGGAGAGGGGCAGCAAGTGAGAGGGGAATGGGGGGAGGGGGTGCGGTACAAAGGACAGCTGATCTAGTTCAATACTTTCATTTATTTTATTTTTATACTGAAACTATATTCTGTCTGTTTGCCTCGTTTATTACTTCGCTGTGACTGGCTGTAGGGGGTGGTGGCGAATTTAAAGCACAATTGAGCTAGTACCGCAATTCTGGATTATGATTGGCTGTTTCATTTTTAATTCTAGTATGTGATTGGTTGGAGAGGATAGGGGACGAGAAAAGGGGCCTGACTTGATTAAATCACTGATAAGGATGATGATGACACTGATAAGAATGGTGGTGTGATGTCATGCACCCTGTATGTAGCCAGTCGGTGTGGCTTCTCTCTGGCTCTAGTTGCACGGGAACTGTTCCAGCCAGCACATTGCCATCCTGTGCTTCTGTAAATAACTTATGGGTCTAGTCAGTCTTGGTTGCATAATGTTGACACGAATTATTCACAGAAGAGTGTTTGGAACACTTCCCATGCAACTAGAGCCAGAGAGGAGCTATACGATTTGTCAAATTCTGAGACGAGCACTCTTCAAATGTTACATTCCTCTGAAATGTAATTTGTTGAAAGTTGCTCAACAGCTATGTACTGACCATTGATGTAAAGAAATATTGTATCAGTTCTTCTTATATATTATCACCATTACCATTGTTATTATTATTGTTATTATTATTATCGTTATTAATTAAATCTTAAACATTTGTGGTTCGTTGAAAATCAGACTGACAAGATATTTGGAGGTGGAGAGAACTGACCAGATCAGTGCCTACTTACATAACTTCTCTAACTGATCGTGATTCGTTTACATTCTTATTTTACAAGAAATTATTTTAGTCTTGCTGGAGTATGTTTTACACTGTGACACTCCACAGTGATGCTCTGAAATTAAGACTGGTGCAAGAGAAATATCGTGGAAGACCGCGTCAAATCAGACGGAAACTGTTGACAAACAATCTAACATCATTATTCTGCGTGCTTTTAGTGGTTTCTGCCAGGTTTTTATAAAATGAGAGACTCTTAACTAAAACACTTTTTTGAGCAAGTCCTGTAATTAGTTCCTCTGTGCAGAGGAGTGTATTTGCCGCGTGCTTGACAATACGTTAGCTACATTTTGCAACTGGAATATAGTTATTATTTACGAGGTACTACCACTATGTAATGAAAAAACGAAAATGTTTGCTTCTGATGCTTGTCTTTTTCATTTGTTTTTACTTGAATCAACTATGTAATAAATGTTTAGATTCAGACATTAAAGTTGATTAGTATAGTTGGCAGACTATAGTAATTTCTCTCACTTTAGTTGTCTGATAAATACAGCACAAACCTTTAGTGTTTTGTATTAGTGACTCCTGGAAACGTGAGACATGAATTATGGTTACTTGTATCTCCTTACGTGGCACAAATAACCATGTTCGTCTCAGAACAAGTGTAGGCAGATGCTATTTATTTCACTTACACCTAATAACAATAGAAATTGTTGCAATGGATTTTCCTAATGCCTGTGACCTCTGCGTTTCACTTGTAAATGTTATACTGGTAATAACCAAAATCTATATTATTAGGTGAGTTATTATTTCCAAAAGTGTATAATAAAAACGTCTCAAGCTACACTACTTGACAGAAAAATGTGAAGCATGCAGAACGGGTGGAGGAAATCAAATGAAACTTCATGAGTTGAAAGGATGTGTGCTGTTACTTCATAAATTACAAAACAGAGGAAAACTTACAAACAACTTGGCCTTGTGATGCCCCTTACCAGTACGACATAGCACCCTCTGTAGTATGCACAGATTCATAAAGCCGTTACATCCTCTGATCAGGCAAACTGTACCATAACGGTTGTAAGTGGTCCTTCATATCGTGGACACTGGCACTGAGGCAGAGTTGATGTCCGGACTGATCCCATACACATTCTGTTGGGCATAGATAAGGGATTTTGCTGGCTACAGGATTACGTGAACGACACGCAGCCATGTGCCGTGTATGGATGGGCATTGGCCTGTTGAAAAATTGTACCACTATACTGTTTCCTGGATGGTAATACAATACGGGGAAGATATCCGTGACGTACAGTCGTGACGTCGAGTTCCATGAATCACTACCAGTTTTGACCTGAAGTCATAACTCGATGTCTCTCCACACCATGACGGCAGGAATCACATCACTGTGCCTGACCAAAACGTTGAAAGTATGGGATGTTTCGCCATGTGGCCGCGAGACATCTGTAGTAGTGCACAACTGCGATCCATCGCTGAACACCGTGCGACCCCATCCGCCATCATTTCAGGCTTCTTGGTCCGTCACCACTCCAGACGCAAAAGTATTTGTAGTAGTGTTAGCGGCAGCCTGCGCATGGGATAGTAATTCCTTAGATCGGCTGTTGGCTAGTTTCTGACCAGTAGCGTGAGTTAATGCAGAATGTTGCACTTCTCGCATAGCAGGCGCAGATATGAAGGTGTTGTACTATGCTTGGCGCACAAAACAGCTATGCTCGCTTGTGGTGGTCTGACGTGGTTGATCAGAGCCTTGAGAACGAGCATAACTGCCCTCACGTTTCAATGCGGTCCAACATCGGGCCACTTTCACAACCGAATGCCCCGCAGTTTTGGATATTTATTGAAATAATCAGCAACCAGTTGCACAAAACCAATTTTATTTCCTTAACTGGTTTCAGACACTCAGTGCTCTTCTTCAGAAGGCTGTATGGAAAAATATACCACAAGTAAGTAGGTTACATAAAGATATTAAAATTTAAGAACGAAATTAAAAATAGAAAGATAGAACACTAGAGTTGTGTAAGGTTTTGTTTTATTATTTTACCGTACTTTTACCCCTGCCCTGAGACCAACCTCAAGATACACATGTCATTAGCTGATTAGCTGACTTCTGGTATAATGTCTGTACTTAACGTTTGGCTTCCTTGCACCATTTTGTACAGACACTATGAACCACATGTAGGTATTTACGGCATCTTTTTGTATTAATGGATTCATTATTGAATTAGATATTGTTCTTGTATATTTTTAGAACCACAGCAATATACTGAATACATCTTATTTTTGACAATTGCAAAAAATGCGGCAGTTTTTATCCTTGTATTTTAAAAAATTTTAAACCTTACGTTCTTAAATTTTAATACCCTTACCTAACGTCATCTTATTTGTGGTATATTTTTCTGTAGTCTTCTGGAGTAGGGCACTAAGCGTCTGATGCCCGTCAAAGGAAAAAAAAACAAACTCTTTTCTGCAACTGGTTGCTGATTTGTCAATAAATACGAATACAGTTGCTGAGGATCCTACGGTCTTGGCGTGCATCCGTGCGTCGCTGCGGTCCGGTCCCAGGTCGACGGGCACGTGCACCTTCCGCCGACCACTGGCGACATCATCGATGTACTGTGGAGACCTCACGCCCCACGTGTTGAGCAATTCGGCGGTACGTCCACCCGGCCTCCCGCATGCCCACTATACGCCCTCGCTCAAAGTCCGTCAACTGCACATACGGTTCACGTGCACGCTGTCGGGGCATGCTACCAGTGTTAAAGACTGCGATGGAGCTCCGTATGCCGCGGCAAACTGGCTGACACTGACGGCGGCAGTGCACAAATGCTGCGCAGCTAGCGCCATTCGACGGCCAACACCGCGGTTCCTGGTGTGTCCGCTGTGCCGTGCGTGTGATCATTGCTTGTACAGCCCTCTCGCAGTGTCCGGAGCAAGTATGGTGGGTCTGACACACCGGTGTCAATGTGTTCTTTTTTCCATTTCCAGGAGTGTATCTTCCAATGTCATTTAATTTTTAAAGAGAATGAAATAATATTCAGCCAAACTCTAGCAATGCCACACGCTTCTTAGGAGAGCAGACGGAAATCATAACATGTTCTCGTTCTAAGCTAATATAGTATTGTAATTAAAAACAATGACGATGAATATGCATTTAACTTAAACACAGAGTAATTTTTTTGCGAGTGATTTGTGTAATGCGAAAGCGTATTGCATGAATTTCACCATATAGTTGCGGCGCGTCACGTTACTTTTTTGCCGCCCTGCCAGTGTCCAGCAGTGTTCATTTGTCTAGCTAAAAGCTGAAGTAGAAAATACTAGACAACTACTGTCTATTGCAGGTCGCAACATACATAGAATTGTCCAGTAAACGGGATGCGGCTAGCTACTGAAATAAAAGTTTTGACTTGGCAATGTAAATTTTCAGGTGTATTTTTACGATAAAGATCACAGTTAATACTGCCAAGTCCGTACTAAGTGGAAACACAACGTACAGTTCACACGCACACCACAATCACATACGTAGCCAGTTTATGGTATTTACACCCATTACTGAAGTTAATAGAGTTCACCGGATCGTTTAGTTATGGAAATGCTCGCTGAAATGTTGTGCACTCTGCTCTACACGTAATACCTCTTCCAGTCTTAGATCGCACAACACGCCACGCGGTTTTAACTAACAGTCAAAAGCGATAATTTTGATATTCCGTCCGAAATTCCACACGACTTCCACTATACCGTTCACTTAAATACACTTTGTACAACTTCGCGAACTCGTAATTAGCATTTTTTCGCGATTTTACAGTACTTTCGTCGGAGCTGCTTTCAATGAGATGTTACTAGTTCGAACCCTCAGCCCCGATCCCTCTCCCCTCCCCCCCCCCCCCCCCCCCCATCGGATCACACCAAAGGATTTGCTCCCAGCCTAGATTGGCGCAAGCCTGCATGTTTCTGATTGGCTGATATCACAAACAGCAAATCAGGTTGCAGTATTGTCCCGCGCTAACCCGTGCTTTACTTCGATGACCAAGCATAGTAAAACATTTCTTTCTATGGCAATTGCTAAATAAACAAATTAAGAAAAGCGTCAAATATAAAATTACTCCTTCTGAAATAACCGATTAATTTGTGTTCTACTCGCGATTTATTAGTACCATAAACTGACTGCACAATTAATTATAGTAAATCCACTGTATAGTTTAACTGGTACTTCGTGAATAAACAAAACAATTTTCATTTACTTTTGTTCTTCTTCACTCATACAACACTCACACTGCTAATTACTAAACATATAAAACAATTAGAATTATGCAAATACATTAAATATTAATCAAACATAACTTTACAACATTGTTTTGACTACAACTGCTAGCACTGTCCGTCAACTGCTGACCTCTGCCGCCTACTAGTACAACTACGTGCAGCTCTGTAACTCAAGTCCATGTCAGCTGATGACATCTGTCGATGACTCATGCCTATAACGATATCGTCCTAACAAGTGACAGGAGCGATGCAAAGGCGCTACTCCCCATAGTTAACTATTGAAGCCACGGAAGGTATTACTTACAGTCAGCAGTCTCTTGATTCCTACCATACCCGAATCTGAGCAATAGGTTTCAGCACTGGAACTGCCATCTCCAGCGTTTATAACGAGTCGATCAACAACAGAATCCATGAAGCCAACCAAGCGCCACGTTTTTTTTTTTTTTCGTTTCTGACGTGCCTTTCTGTATACAGCCGACAAAGCTTCATGCATTACTTCCAGAGGTAAGGCAACTTAAATGTCTCGCTATTTCTCGCGACAGGTCTCTTAACTTGGGCTCCCCCGTCGTAAGTTCGAGTCCTCCCTCGAGCATGGGTGTGTGTGTGTGTGTTGTCCTTAGCTTAAGTTATTTTACGTTACATTAAGTAGTGCTTAAGTCTAGGGACCAATGACCTCAGCAGTTTGGACCCACAGTCCTTACCAAAAATTTCAATTTTTTTCTTAACTTGCCTCCAGATCAGTTCTGCTGGCTTCATATTGCAGTGGTAATGTGGGAAATGTAAAAAATGTACCATCTGAATGGTGTGCTCAAAGCTGTGAATATTATTGTTGTCCATGTTGCCAAGGCGCTTATCACTCTGGCTGCTGTGAGAGTACATCTGCAGTGTAAAACAATCGACATAGTCCAAATAAAGAGCATTTGATTTTTCATTTTTGTACTAAAAATTTAATTTGTCATGTTCTCTTAATTTAAACCACCTTTTTTAACAATCTTTTATAAAAATATCGATATAAATTTGTAATGGAAACTGGACTTCTGTTTGCAATACGTACTTAGAAATAACAATACGTGCATTTTAATTAAAATTATGATTAGATATGTGTTAATTAAGATATATTTCATGAATTTTAAGTTTAAAAGATTTTAGTATTCTAAATTAAACGAAAACAAAAACGATCAAATCGAGAGCTGAACCCTCGACCAATTGATTGCGCTGGAGTATCATTCTACAGCGCTACCGTTTCAGCTACGCATCCCACGAACAAAAATTCCTTAACTTTAGTAAATAATGTTCCTCTGCAAAGTTCAAAGCTGAAAAACATTAAGAACAACACCTACCACCATCACACATTAGCAACAGATCCTGTCGAAAACCCGAGAAAATTCTGGTCCTATATAAAATCGCTAAGTGGGTCTTAGGCTGCTATCCAGGCACTCGTTGAGTAGTCTAGTGTGGCAGTAGAAGATAGCAAAAGTAAAGCCGAAGTTTTAAATTTTGCATTTAAGAAACAGGTCATACAGGAGAGTCCTACAAACATATCGTCGTTTGACGAACGCACAGATTCTCTTATGGATTACGTAGTAATAAGCATCCCTGGTGTAAAGAAACAACTGAAAGTGTTGAAAGCAAATAAATTGCCAGGTCCGGATGGAATCCCAATTCGGTTTTACAGAGAGTACTCTACAGCACTGGCCTCTTACTTAGCTTGCGTTTAATCGAGAATCTCTCGCACAGTGCAAAGTCCAAAGCGAATGGAAAAAACTCAGGTAAATCCTGTATATAAGAAGCGTAAAAGAACGGATTCACAGAATTACACACCAATATCTTTGACATCGAGTTTTTGCAGAATCTTTAAACCTATTCTTAGTTCGAATATAATAAATTTCCTTGAGGGGTTTCTGTCCACAAATCAGCATGGTTTTAGAAAGCATCCCTAGTGCGAAACTCAGTTTGCCCTTTTCTCACAGGAGATTCTACGAACCATAGATGTAGGACAACAATCGGACTTTATATTCTTGGATTTCCGTAAAGCATTTGACAGAATGGCACGCTGCCGGCTGTCAACGAAGGTGTAAGCATACGGAATAGGGTCCTATGTACGTGAATAGCTCCTTTTAAGTATTAGAACCCAGTATGTTGTCTTCGATGGCGAGTATTCATGAGACACAAGGGCGTAGTCGGATGTGTCCCAGGGAAGTGTGTGTGATAGGGTAGGTGTTAATTTCTACAACATAAATGATCTAGCGGACGAGGAAGCAGCAACTTGCGGTTGTTTGCTGAAGATGCTCTGGTGTACAGGAAGATGTCGTCATTGTGAATGCAGATGAGTAGGAAAAACAAACCCATAATGTTCGAATACAGCATTAGTAGTGTGATGCTGGACAGAACCACGTCTTTTCAATATCAGGGCATAACGTTGCAAAGCAATATGAAATGGAATGAGCATGTTAGGATTGTAGTACCGAAGGCGCATGGTCGACTTCGGTTAACTGGAAGAATTTTAGGAAAGTGTGGTTCATCTGTAAAGGATACCGCATACAGGACACTACTGCGACCTATTCTTGAATACTGGTCGAGTGTTTGGGATGCGCACCAGGTCGGATCAAAGGAAGACATTGAAGCCATTCAGAGGCGGGCTGCTAGATTTGTTAGCGGTAGGTTCGAGCTCCAACCAAGCATTTCGGAGATGCATCGGGAACTCAAATGGGAGTCACAGTAGAGAATGTGATGTTCTTTTCGAGGAGCACTATTGAGAAAATGTAGAGAACCAGCATTTGAGAATGACTGCAGAACGATTCTGCTGCCGCCAACATACCTTTCGCATTAGGACCATGAAGGTAAGATTCGAGAGATTAGAGCTCGTACGGAGAAAATAGAGAGTAGTTTTCCCTCGCTCTACTTGCAAGTGGAAGAGGAAAGGAAATGACTAACAGTAGTACAGGGTACTCTCCACCACACACCATACAGAGGCTTGTGGAGTATGTGTGTGTGTATGTAGATGTGGGTGGAACAATCCGCTTCCCGCCAGTTTTTATCGGCATTGTACGCGAGTGTTTGACTTCGGAGCAGGAAGCAGCGTCGGCCATTTTCACTCTACATATTAACAGCGTGACAATCAGAGTGCAATAGCACAAAAACTGAGGCTACACAATTTTTGCAACAAAAATCACATGGCTAAAATTTGAGCAAGAAAAACGTTGAAAGCGGTTAATACATAGAATATCTTACTGTTGCATTTGCAGTGTCATAGTAATAGGATATGCAAGACATAAGTAGGACCTAATGCCAAGAACGTAACATCAGTGTACGCATGCTGCTTAACCATGGCGATTGTTTTTGTTTGCCTCAGGTTTATTCTTATGATGAACAAAGTATAGTTGCCGAGACAAGTGGGACGCATGCTTTGAAAAACGATTCTAGCCAAGCAGTCTCGTTGCTGTGACTGCACCGGCATAAAACTGGGGACCTCAGTTAGTCAAGTGTTTAACTGCGCTGCAACAAACTGTGAGTATTTCTTAAACGCCACAGGGGGCACAAGTGCTAGCAAGCCGGGGTCTTACGACGCTCCACAAACAGCTATTTTCACTCGCGCTCGAGGCCAGTCACCCGGGCACGTTTAAATAATGCCAGCGTACACGGGGTTAGCCTCGTTGCTTTCTTTACTGAGCTTTCTTGTTACATTGCTACATAAATGATGGTATTTGTTATTAAAATATGCAGAGCACTCACGTCTGTACTTTCGTAGCAAAATTGATACAGGCCTGCGTAATAATTTGTTGCTGCCTGAGTTGTCTTTGAGATGTTACTATTACTAAATATAGAATGTTTAGTATCATTTTAATCAGCGTTTAAGTGCGCTTTGTGGAATAACTTTTGGTTAGTCATATTTATTTATTTTGACCAACTGGCTCAAAGTTGCACACATTTCTAATACACAAGGTGTTTCACACTGTTTTGATGATTTCAGATCTGAATAACACACAAACTAATAGCGAAACAAAGTTGAACGTTCTAGACAAGGTACAACATTTCTTCAAGTTTGCTTATGAACAAACAGACAAAAGAAGACCATTCGCGGCTACGGAATATTCGAGGTGTTTCATCCAGTTTCTGAACATATCTTTCGTAACTGCTAGAGGAACTCTGAAATTTCATCGTGAATTCGATATTTCAACTGCTGCAAGTTTCTCGAACGGTCGGAGTACAGTCTTGCCTTTATAATCCCACAGGTAGAAATCTGGCCATTCGACACAAGCGCATTTGATGGTCATGCAGATCACACCGGAATATGCCACGAGTGGACGCCGGTGAAATGTCCAGCGCTTGGGGACGTTTTCGTATAAAGTACTAGGGGCTTGCCTTTAAACTGCTACGAACACCTTCGATGTTCTTGGGAGGTCGAAAGCTTTTCCGAAGGCCGGTAGTTGCACGAAAGTTTCTTACCCAATTCAGTATTGGATATAGTGGATGAATCTTGAAACGCTTTAAAGACACGTTCGAAACGCCTGACATTCGTCCTAGCGGAACTAGCACTCCACCGCAAACGCACGATGTTGCTCCGACCATTACGTTGTGATTGCTGACCTGTGTATGGGATGAAACTTGACACACCGCAATACTAATAGACGATGCCACCATCGCAGTATCTTGCTTTTTAGCGCGCGTTATTCAAATTTGAAATCGCCAAACACCATGAAACACTCTGTAATCCACAGCACTACAACAGAAGCAAGCAAGCTAAAGGGTATACGTGGTACATGGCATAGTTAGCTGGGATTTGATATCGAGACGTGAAGGAGAACTCGTGTCTGATACTCGAAAGAGTCCTTATTTAGTCGTGAGACGGAAGGCGCTCTATCTCCAGGTTGTCAGCAAGGGTGTTACGGACACTTTTGAGCGCCAATAGCTAAATGGAAAAGTTTCCGGACTTCGATTGTCTCGTGCATCCGTCATGTTTTTGAAGGTTTCCGCATTGTAAATAATATAAATGTCGTAAGATTAGTGTCTCCCGTCGAGTAAATCGCTCGCCTGGTGCAAATCTTTCGATTTGACGCCACTTCGGCGACTTGCGTGTCGATGGGGATGAAATGATGATGATTAGGACAACATAGCACCCAGTCCCTGAGCGGAGAAAATCTCCGACCCAGCCGCGAATCGAACCCGGGCTCTTCGGATGGACATTCTGTTGCGCTGACCACTCAGCTACCGCGATACGGACTCCAGCTATGTATTTTAATTGAAATGAAGTTTTTTTCTTATTTATTTATTTTTGCTTTGGGATACAAGGGCCATACAGCGATTAACGGCTACAAAGTGCCAAAGAAACATAACCGCAAAAAAGTAGAACAGCACAAAAATATGAAGTTAGCATGTAAACACATTCTTAAAGTAAAATAAAAGCGCAATTAGACAAGCATCAGACAGTCGTCGGCAGTGATGACGATGTTATTGGAGCAGAATTATAAACAGCACTATAAAGCAACATTATGACAATCATACATATGCTCTTATAGAAAAGACAAAACTTTAAATAGCAGACACCGTACATCAAACAGTAAGTACAATAATAGCTGAAGAACAGAATTGCAAATAAAATCATGTAACAGTGCGAGAATTATAGCCTACAGACAGACCTACTTAAAATAAAATAAAAACCCAAACTGACAAACACAATACAACCAATGGTATGCACAATAGTGCCAGTAGAACAGCGATATAAAACGCACAAGAGAACAATAATGAAAATTTAATGTACAAGCAGAGCTTCGTATGCAAGTTAAATTCCGAAATTACGCACCCGATTGTGAACTAGGCTGATACCATTTGAAAATGAAGACAACGGCAACTTATAAATTAAATTTGGATGCTGGTGGCTTTCAGCTGTGAGCAAGACATATTTATCGATACGGTGGAGTAAAACAGGAACACTGGTAGGGGGGGGGGGGGGGGGGGGGGGAACCTCTCGTAACCAATTTTTGTATAAAAGTCTGGTTGTGCAGTCGTTTACTTGCAACATGCCAATATGATGTGGTTAAGATCTGCTGCTACCGTTGTGTCCTTGTCGTAGTGTCCAGATATGATAATCTTTAACCGATATTGATGCGAGGGGTAACACCCATGTCCCAGGCTAATGCGAATGATAGAAGTCAGGCAGCAGTAGCCGACCGAGACAAATGCAGCAACAGATAAGTAAACCGCTTGTGTGTCATCTACGAGTTCCTAACCAGGAGCGAATTTTATTGTATCATCTGCATGCTTTAATAGTTTAGTTTCTTGAGTTTTTGCCTGTAAGTTTAACATCTCATAGCCACAGTTCTCGCGTTTTCGTTTGCGTCCAAAAATAAACCGATTTAGTGACATATTAAAAGTTCCTAATCAGGGGAAAATTATTTAGTTTCACTTGAGTGCTTCGGTAGTTAGGTTTTTGAATATCTGCGTATTACTAGACACAGTTCGTGCGTTTTCGCCAGAATCTACACTAGAGTTGCGCAGCACGTGCCGATAGTCAGTTTATCGGCAGAGTTTAGTTTTCCATGGTCTTTAGTATGGACAGGGACTGCGATTGTTGTGTGCGGATGCGAGCCGAGTTGGTGACACTTCGCTCTCAGCTTCAGGCTGTGTTGGCTTCGGTTACACAGCTTGAGGCTGCAGTGGATGGGCGCCACTGTTGTGGGCCGGCCGTGGGGATCCAACGGACGTCCAGCACGTCAGAGTCCTCCGATCGGTCCTCACTGGTGGCCAGCCCAGCTACTGCTCGCACTGAGGTCGACTCCTCACTTGTGGTCGAGTGGGAGGTCACCCTGGGGCGAAGCAGGCGACGAAAGAATTCCCAGGTGGCCGCACGTAAGGCCTCCCCGCTTCGTCTGACAGACAGGTTCCACGTGCTGTCTGTGGCTGACACTCGCTGAGCCGGATGCTGTCGCCTGTCCTGTTTCAGAGGAAACCACTCCGCCTGCAAGATCCGGGCAATCACAGAGGGTGGGATTATTAGTAGCTGGGAGCTCCAATGCTAGGCGCATTATGAGGCCCCTTAGGGACTTTGCTGACAAGGAGGGTAAGAAAACCAATGTGCACTGCGTGTGTATACTGGGTGGAGTCATTCCAAATGAGTAAAAGGTTCTCCCGGATGCCATGAAGAGCAAGGGTGCAGCCAACTGCAGGTGGCTGCTCACGTCGGTACCAATGATGTGTGTCACTTTGGATCAGAAGAGATTCTCTCTGGTTTCGAGCGACTAACAGAAGTGGTAAAGGCTGCCAGTGTTGCCTGCAAGATGAAAGCAGAGCTGACCATTTGCAGCATAGTCGACAGGACAGATTGCGGGCCTCTGGTACAGAGCCGAGTGGAGGGTCTGAATCAGAGGCTCAGGCGGTTCTGCGACCGTGTAGGCTGCAGATTCTTCGACTTGCGCCAAAGCGTGGTTGGGTTTCGGGTTCCGCTGAATAGGTCAGGTGTCCACTGTACACAGGAGGCGGCTACACGGGTAGCAGGGACTGTGTGGCGTGGACTGGGCGGTGTTTTAGGTTAGAGGGTCTCGGGAAAACACAACAAGCGCCACGGTCGAGAGGGTGCAGGCTGAACACAGGAAAAACGCAGATACAGGAACCATTGGTATAACAGTAGTAAACTGTCGTAGCTGTGTTCGGAAAGTACCAGAGCTCCAAGCGCTAATAGAAAGCACTGATGCTCAAATCGTTATAGGCACGGAAAGCTGGCTGAAGCCGGTGTTCCGAAAAGATAGGCTAAACCAAGTTGGCGGTGACGTGTTTGTTGCTGTTAGAAGTAGTTTAACTTGTCGCGAAATTGAAGTAGATACTTCCTGTGAGTTAGTATGGGCAGCGGTCATTGTTGGCAACCGGAATAAAATAATAATTGGATCCCTCTACCGACCTCCGAGTTCAGATGACACAGTTGCTGAAAGGTTCAAAGAAAACTTGAGTCTGATTTCAATCATGTACCCGACTCATACAATAATAGTTGGTGGTGACTTAAATGTATCTTCGATAAGTTGGCAAAAATACATGTTTAATTCCGGAGGTACGCATAAAATATCGTCCGAAATTGTGCTAAACGCATTCTCTGAAAGTGATTTCGAGCAGTTAGTTCATGAGTTCAAACGAACAGTACACGGTTGTGAAAACACACTTGACCTCTTAGCAACAAATAATCCTGACTTAATAACGAGCATCAAAACCGATATAGGGGCCGGCCAGTGTGGCCGAGCGGTTCTAGGCACTTCAGTCTGGAACCGCGCGACCGCAACGGTCACAGGTTCGAATCCTGCCTCGGGCATGGATGTATGTGATATTCTTAGGTTAGTTAGGTTTAAGCAGTTCTAAGTTCTAGGGGACTGATGACCTTAGATGTTAAGTCCCATAGTGCTCAGAGCCATTTCAAAACCGTTATAGGGATTAGTGAACACAAGGTTGTCGTAGCGAGATTGAATATTTTAATCCCCAAATCCTTGAAAAATAAGCGACAAATATACCTATTCAAAAAAGCAGCTAAAAATTCATTTGACGCCTTCCTGAGAGACAATATCCACTCATTCCAAAATAATAATATAAGTGTAGACCAGATGTGGCTTAAATTCAATGAAATAGTATCGGCAGCAATTGAGTGATTTAACCAAATAAACTAACAAACGACGGAGCTGATCTCCTTGGTACACAAAACGGGTTAGAACACTGTTGCAGAAACAACGAAACAAACATGCCAAATTTAAACAGACACAAAATCCCCAAGATTGGCGATCTTTTACAGAAGGTCGAAATTTAGAGCGGAGTTCAATGCGAGGCGCCTATAATAGTTTCCACAACGAAACTTTGTCTCGAAACCTGGCAGAAAATCCAAAGAGATTCTGGTCATATGTGAAATATGTTTGCGGTAAGAAACAATCAATGCCTTCTCTGTGCGATAACAATGGAGATACTACCGAAGACAGTGCTGCCAAAGCTGAGTTACTAAACACAGCCTTCCGAAATCTCTTCATAAAAGAAGAAGAAGTAAATAATCCAGAATTCGAATTGACAACAGCTACCAACATGAGTAACGTAGAAGCAAATATCCTCGGAGTAGTGAAGCAACTCAAATCACTTATTAAAGCAAGTCTTCTCGCTGAGATTGTATACCAGTTAGGTTCCTTTCGGAGTATCCTGATACATTAACTCCATACTTAACAATCATATACAACCGTTCACTCGACGAAAGATCCGTACCCAAAAGTCTGGAAAGTTGGACAGGTCACACCAATATTTCAGAAAGGTAGTAGGAGTAATCCACTAAATTACAGGCCCATATCGTTAACAGCGATATGCAGCAGGATTTTAGAACATATATTGTGTGCATTATGAATTATCTCGAAGGAAACGGTCTATTGACACACAGTCAACATGGGTTTAGAAAACATCGTTCCTGTGAAACACAACTAGCTCTTTATCCACATGATGTGCTCAGTGCTATTGACAAGGGATGTCAGATCGATTGAATATTCCTGGATTTCCGGAAGGCTTTTGACACTGTACCATACAAGCGGCTCGTAGTGAAATTGCGTGCTTATGGAATATCGTCTCAGTTATGTAACTGGATTTGCGATTTCCTGTCAGAGAGGTCACAGTTCGTAGCAATTGACGGGAAGTCATCGAGTAAAACAGAAGTGATTTCTGGCGTTATCCAAGGTAGTGTTATAGGCCCTTTGCTGTTCCTTATCTATATAAACGATTTGGGAGACAATGTGAGCAGCCGTCTTCGGTTGTTTGCAGATGACGCTGTCGTTTGCCGACTAATAAAGTCATCAGAAGATCAGAACAAAGTGCAAAACGATTTAGAAAAAATATCTGAATGGTGCAAAAAGTGGCAGTTGACCCTAAATAGCGAAAAGTGTGAGTTCATCCACATGAGTGCTAAAAGGTAAAAGCAGTAAATTCAACTCAGTTCCTAGGTATTACAATTATGAACAACTTAAATTGGAAAGAACACACAGAAACTGTTGTGGGGAAGACTAACCAAAGGCTGCGTTTTATTGGCAGGACACTTAGAAAATGAAACAGACCTACTAAGGAGACTGCCTAACTACACTTGTCCGTCCTCTTTTAGAATACTGCTGCACGGTATGGCATCCTTACCAGCTAGGACTGACGGAGTACATCGATAAAGTTCAAAGAAAGGCAGCACGTTTTGTATTATCGCGAAATAAGGGAGAGAGTGTCACAGAAATGAATCAGGATTTGGGCTGGAAATCATTAAAAGAAAGGAGTGTTTCGTTGTGACGGAAACTTCTCACGAAATTCCAAACATCAACTTTCTCCTCAGAATGCGAAAATATTTTGCTGACACCGACCTACATAGGGAGGAACGATCACCACGGTAAAAATAAGGGAAATCAGAGCTCGTACGGAAAGGTACAGGTGTTCATTCTTTCCGCGCACTATACGAGATTGGAATAATAGAGATTTGGGAAGGTGGTTCGATGAACCCTCTGCCAGACAGTTAAATGTGATTTGCAGAGTATCCATGTAGATGTAGATGCAAATACAAGTCACATTACGTCTACGAACCTGCACCGAGGCGAACTACGGTCGAAAATAGATGTTTGGTAGTATGGCAGCCAGGTGGCCTCCCTTAGAGTACTGAGAGACATGTCATTCTCGGTTCCAAGGTTGATAAACAGCCTTCCGTATCGTCGATGTGAGATCCGTACAAGGGATCGGCGTTGGGAGTAACGGGCCTTGTGTAATACTCCTCATGGTAAGTATGTCAACAGTTCCATTATGAATAATGCCATGACGTCCTTAATCCAGAGTAACTGAACGGCAGTGGCCAAGATCTGTGCGTCTCTTATAGCCACCAAGACGTCCTGTTGGTCTGTTTATCAAACGCGTGATGTTTCAATTTCTGCAGCGTATTTGAGAGTCCGTAAGTATAAGGACGAACTTGAATGTCCCGGTCCAATGAATAGCTTCTCTGATGGGCAGTAGCTCCGCCGTGTAAATAGAAGATTTAGATGGAAGCGCAAACATTTGGTAGGCTACACTAGAAGGGCAAAAGGAAGGGTATCCCACAACCGCCTCAGATTTAGAACGGTCCGTATAGATGTGAGGGTACTGCGGGCGGCCATTGTATGCTGATAAAATGCTCCAGGTCACGAGTGATGTTGGTCTCCGTTAAGAAATTGGACGGTAGGTACGCCACTGGTACTGGAGTGAAGAAAAGACTAGACGAAAAACGAAGATAGAGAAATTCTGTGTCCTGTAGAACTGGTAAAGGAGTTCTGGTCAATAGTCGTCCATGAGGTGACTGTGTGAGTCTCCAGAATCGAACCATCCCATTAACAGAGACACAGTCAGATATTGAAGATCGACTGCGGAGAAAAATATCAGACAGCATCTGCCACCTTGTAGATAACGGCGTGACGGATGCTTCCACTTACAGGGAAGCTCCGAGAACAAGATGAATCACTCTATAATAGATGATATCGAACTTGTGCAAAGGTGATTGCATTGCAATGCCGTAGACAATGCTATCATAATCTAAGACAGAACGGATCAAACACTTATACAGAGTCAAGAGCACAATCGGTTCCGCTCTCCACAACACTCGGGCAAGCATACGCAAAACATTTAAAGTGTTATCCACCTTGTCGATGAGATACGCAATGTGTTGCGTCCACGTGAATTTGCTGTGGAAGTAGACGCCAAGGCACTTAGCATATTTTCGAACTGGAAATCTGTATGAGCCAAGATGAAGTTCGAAAGAGAAGTTATTACGCCATTTCCTCGTTAATATCACAACTGATATGTCAGGTGACAAAGTCAGCCTATTTTTGAACTCCCTTGCGGCCAACACTTCACATGCATCGGTAAGCCATAGGCTTCTTACTCAAAACCACGACGAGCGAGAGTATATACAGGCATTGTCCGCATTCTAAAGTACTTTGACAGTGGGGCTGAACAAAGTCTCTAGGTCGACAACACACAGGGCATATAGTAAGTCAGTATCACGCCCTACGGGAGACCAAGGAAAACTAGGAGACCATGCAAGACATTGTCCTGGTCGCGGGTATATACTGTATGGCAACCAAGCAAACTGTATGTAATCTGTAAAATCACCACCGGGATATTCAGCAGTTGCAGTCTGTTGATAAGTTCAGGCATCAGGAGATTGTCGTACCCCTCTAAAAGTCAACAATTAAGGCCGTTAAATACTCGTTAGTGAAGAACGTGTTTTCAGTGCCCATCGCTATGGAGGTAATATTATAATAAGTACTTCTGCCTTAGGGAAGCCGTTTTGCGTCCGCGGAAGCTCCAACCACCATTTTATGTGAACTTTGAGGAGACGTTCGAACGTCTTACACACGCAGGACGACAGTGCAATCGGGCGATACGATGTCGCTTGACCAGCGTCTTTCCCAGGCTTCAATATGGACACCAATATCTGAGTCTTTCAGTCATCAGGAAAGTCCTCATCTCTCCAGATATCATTAAAGATGTTCACAAGACCACATTTTGCACTGTGATACCCGAGCTTCTCCTGGCGTAAACTATGTTCAAAGTACTTACGGGCATTCAGCCAGGTTGAATTTTCGACAACTGCCGATATTTCGGCGGATGCACACTCCGCCATTTTCAAGGCTTAACTGCAACGACCAGACGAAGTGCAGAAAACACGAGAGCTCGGTTCTGCGAGTCTAACAGAAAAGATAACACACACCTAAACAAAAGCCACCAAAGATGAAGGAAGTCAGAGCTATCGAAAGTAAGAAACTATGGACTGGTAGTTGAGGAAACGTTAACTCTGTCCCTATGTTTTTTAACAAGTGAAAGAGCAGGATTCCAGGCCGAGTTTAAACAAAAGCCTCCATCCCTATTCACAAGGTTGCTAGCCAATTTAATTTCAACAGACTCCTTAATCACACTATCCCAATAGCCGGACGTGCATGCTAATATCTCGGTATTATTATACCACATGGGGTGACCAGTGTCCAAACAATGTTCGGCAATAGCAGATTTGCTAGGCTGCTGTAGTCGCGTGTGCCGTTTATGTTCAATACACCGGTCCTCCACGGTCCTGATGGTCTGACCAATGTATGCCATGCCACAGCTACAAGGAATGCGATAAACACCTGCCTTACGTAAACCAAGATCATCCTTAACAGACCCCAAAAGCGCTTTAATCTTAGATGGAGGTCGGAAAACACATTTCACATTGTATTTCCGTAAAATACGACCTATCTTGTTTGAAGTGCTTCCTATGTAGGGCAAAAAGGCAATAGATTTAGGAGTCAACTGAGAATTATCATCAGTCACCTGGCGCACAGTTGGTTGATATCGCAACGCCCGTTCAATCTGTCTTTCACTATACCCATTGTGGCGGAAGGTAGCCTCAAGATAGGCCAGCTCAGCAGGCAAAGTCTCAACGTCGGAGATGACATGTGCCCTGTGTACCAGGGTACGAAGTACCCCTTCACGTTGGGCCGGATGATGACAACTGTCCGCCTGCAGATACAAGTCAGTGTGAGTACGCTTCCTATAAACTGCATGTCCCAACGATCCATCCACCTTCCTCCTAACCAAAACGTCAAGAAAGGGAAAGCAACCATCCTCTTCCACCTCCATGGTAAAACGAATGTTGGGGTGGATCGAGTTTAGATGTTCTAAAAAGGCATTCAAATTCTCCCTGCCATGCGGCCAAACAACAAAAGTATCGTCAACGTATCTGAAAAAACAGACAAGTTTCAATGGCGCCGACTCCAATGCACGCTCCTCGAAGTCTTCCATGAACAGATTTGCAATCACAGGAGATAACGGGCTACCCATCGCAACTCCATCTGTCTGCTCGTAATACTGGTCATTGAATAAGAAATACGTGGACGTCAACACATGTCGAAACAAATTAGTTAGTTCCAATCCAAACTTCACTTCAATTAACCGCAACGAATCAGACAAAGGAACACGAGTAAAGAGCGAGACCACATCAAAACTTACTAACATATCAGAGTCATTCAACTGCATTCCCTCCAAACGCCGTAAGAAGTCAGCTGAGTTCTTAATATGATGTTCACAACGTCCAACTTGTGGGCTTAACATTGAAGCAAGGTGCTTAGCCACACGTTATGTTGGAGCACCGATATTGCTGACTATGGGGCGGAGAGGGACCCCCTCCTTATGTAGTTTCGGAAGGCCATATAACCTGGGGGGAACAGCACTATAGGTGTTAAGACTCTTGATAGTGTCCTGTGGCAAACCACTTTTCTTCAGGAGGTTGTTGGTCTTCCTCTCAACGCTTTTCGTAGGGTCAGCATCGATCCTGCGATACGCTGAGTCAGATAATAAACAATTCATCTTTTGTACATAGTCATGTTTGTTCAAAACAACGGTGGCATTGCCCTTGTCCGCAGGTAAAATGACAATGTCCGGATCAGCTCTGAGAGAGCGTAAAGCAGCCCTCTCCGCTGATGTCACATTGCTCTTGGGTGGCCGAGCCCTAGTCAAAACACAACATGTCTCCCTCCTGACATCCTCTGCATCAACAGGAGGTAGTTTGTAAACTGCCTGTTCAATCGAACTGATAAAATCCACTACCGGCAAACTCTTCGGTGTTGGTGCAAAATTTAAACCCTTCCCTAGCACGGATAATGCTGCGTCGTCAAGGGATTTCTCTGTGAGATTTATCACAGAACGTCGGGAGATAGGATCGGCCACCCAAGAGCAATGTGACATCAGCGGAGAGGGCTGCTTTATGCTCTCTCAGAGCTGATCCGGACATTGTCATTTTACCTGCGGACTAGGGCAATGCCACCGTTGTTTTGAACAAACATGACTATGTACAAAAGATGAATTGTTTATTATCTGACTCAGCGTATCGCAGGATCGATGCTGACCCCACGAAAAGCGTTGAGAGGAAGACCAACAACCTCCTGAAGAAAAGTGGTTTGCCACAGGACACTATCAAGAGTCTTAACACCTATAGTGCTGTTCCCCCCAGGTTATATGTCCTTCCGAAACTACATAAGGAGGGGGTCCCTCTCCGCCCCATAGTCAGCAATATCGGTGCTCCAACATATCGTGTGGTTAAGCACCTTGCTTCAATGTTAAGCCCACAAGTTGGACGTTGTGAACATCATATTAAGAACTCAGCTGACTTCTTACGGCGTTTGGAGGGAATGCAGTTGAATGACTCTGATATGTTAGTAAGTTTTGATGTGGTCTCGCTCTTTACTCGTGTTCCTTTGTCTGATTCGTTGCGGTTAATTGAAGTGAAGTTTGGATTGGAACTAACTAATTTGTTTCGACATGTGTTGACGTCCACGTATTTCTTATTCAATGACCAGTATTACGAGCAGACAGATGGAGTTGCGATGGGTAGCCCGTTATCTCCTGTGATTGCAAATCTGTTCATGGAAGACTTCGAGGAGCGTGCATTGGAATCGGCGCCATTGAAACTTGCCTGTTTTTTCAGATACGTTGACGATACTTTTGTTGTTTGGCCGCATGGCAGGGAGAATTTGAATGCCTTTTTAGAACATCTAAACTCGATCCACCCCAACATTCGTTTTACCATGGAGGTGGAAGAGGATGGTTGCTTTCCCTTTCTTGACGTTTTGGTTAGGAGGAAGGTGGATGGATCGTTGGGACATGCAGTTTATAGGAAGCGTACTCACACTGACTTGTATCTGCAGGCGGACAGTTGTCATCATCCGGCCCAACGTGAAGGGGTACTTCGTACCCTGGTACACAGGGCACATGTCATCTCCGACGTTGAGACTTTGCCTGCTGAGCTGGCCCATCTTGAGGCTACCTTCCGCCACAATGGGTATAGTGAAAGACAGATTGAACGGGCGTTGCGATATCAACCAACTGTGCGCCAGGTGACTGATGATAATTCTCAGTTGACTCCTAAATCTATTGCCTTTTTGCCCTACATAGGAAGCACTTCAAACAAGATAGGTCGTATTTTACGGAAATACAATGTGAAATGTGTTTTCCGACCTCCATCTAAGATTAAAGCGCTTTTGGGGTCTGTTAAGGATGATCTTGGTTTACGTAAGGCAGGTGTTTATCGCATTCCTTGTAGCTGTGGCATGGCATACATTGGTCAGACCATCAGGACCGTGGAGGACCGGTGTATTGAACATAAACGGCACACGCGACTACAGCAGCCTAGCAAATCTGCTATTGCCGAACATTGTTTGGACACTGGTCACCCCATGTGGTATAATAATACCGAGATATTAGCATGCACGTCCGGCTATTGGGATAGTGTGATTAAGGAGTCTGTTGAAATTAAATTGGCTAGCAACCTTGTGAATAGGGATGGAGGCTTTTGTTTAAACTCGGCCTGGAATCCTGCTCTTTCACTTGTTAAAAAACATAGGGACAGAGTTAACGTTTCCTCAACTACCAGTCCATAGTTTCTTACTTTCGATAGCTCTGACTTCCTTCATCTTTGGTGGCTTTTGTTTAGGTGTGTGTTATCTTTTCTGTTAGACTCGCAGAACCGAGCTCTCGTGTTTTCTGCACTTCGTCTGGTCGTTGCAGTTAAGCCTTGAAAATGGCGGAGTGTGCATCCGCCGAAATATCGGCAGTTGTCGAAAATTCAACCTGGCTGAATGCCCGTAAGTACTTTGAACACATTTTGCACTGTCAGACAAATTAAGAATCATGGAGTAGTGAATTTGGTAAAGCCAGGGAATGTATCTGTTGAGGACGTCAGGGCCCTGTGGACTTCGGTGAGAGAGAATGGTGTGGTTAAACAGTCTCGTAGATCGGCAGTGGCACCTGTCGCTGTGAGATCTCTGGGTTCCTGCATGGCAGTGGGAGGTGCGACAATGGCGACAAACTCGTCTGCTTAGATCTGCAACCGCTTGGGATGTACCGGCTTCCGTTTGAGCGAGTACACCATCGACAAAATGCGTCGAACAGGAGTGTACACAAATATTTGTTCTCAGAACTTCCTCCAGCGTTCTTTTTTGCGGGCCTTGAGAAAGCGTTTAGCACGCATCCATCCGTTTGTAGGCAACTTTAGTTCTCTCACGTGGTACGCCGTTTAAGACGACTGCAAGCCAATCTCTGTTGCGCCACCCGACTTGAGCTTTCAGGGTCCCACATGGGAACCGGGGATCGGCTGGTGCCAGTCATCATACTCTTCTGTGGAACAGAATGCGATGCCGCTACATTGATATAATTCCGAAACATAATCTACCTTGCTGCCGGGGACGCCACGGCGAGAAATGACGGTAAGTGGGGGTCCATTAGTGCGCCATACCGCGACCAATCTGCCTGCATAACATTCCAATTACGAGATGGCCTTTAGGTTGCGATAGACGTTGCAGTGAAAGTCGATATAGGCACAGCGTAGTGGTTAGGCCCAAAAGGATATGGAAGAGCAGTCCACATAGAAAAGGGAGAAAATGAGGCCGAATACAAACTCGACGGCTGAGGGTCTCTGTCCAGGTATCGGAAGTAACGTGGGGGATCCATGATTGAGGAGAATAAGATTGAACTCGTCGAGAACCTCAACCATCCTGTCACCCAACCTATCATTATAGGCACAGCCTTGCAGTCTGTCGTGTGCGTTAAAACCCCACAAAATAAGAATGGAGGTTCCAACTGCCGAAATAGTTCATACCACTCTTCAAGGCGAATATACGAACTTGGCCGAATGTAAGGAGCCACGATGGTTAGGCGACAGATTGGAGTAGAGAGCCTGGCTGCTATCCCGTGAAAGCTGGCTGTCGATAGCATTGTGGGATGTCTTTACTGGAGTGTGATACAGGCCAGCCAGCTTTCACGGGATAGCAGCCAGGCTCTCTACTCCAATCTATCGCCTAGCCCTCGTGGCTCCTCACATTCGGCCAAGTTCGTATATTCCCCTTGAAGAGTGGTATGAACTGGTTCGGCAGTTGGAACCTCCATTGTCTCGTGGCGACACTAACTCGAGCATCTTCTCTGTCCTGGCGATAACACTGGTATCCTCGACAGCAGACAACAGAATACGGTTGAAACCAGGTCTGTTTCTCTACTCTACACAGTACACCATGCTGTATATTATGTGCATTATGTTCAGATTTAGCGTTTAAGTGCAATAAGGGGACCACACCCTAACTATAAAAACACCCTCATAACGTAACACTGTCTCCACCGTACTTCTCTGCTGATGCTACATATCCTTCTGTGTCAAAGCAAGCAGCGAGTATTGTGTTGTCAATGGAGAAGCAGTATCAGCAGAATACGCCTTTGGGGGCTGGAGGGGGGGGGGGGAGGGGGGGGGGGGAAGCTCAGCGAATCTGGACTACTCAATGGATGCCACTTGAGTAACAAATCAAGCAGAGACATTTCTGGTAACGTTTTCCTGTCTTTCCCAAACTCAAACCCTTCCACATATAATTCAGACCCTCATTGGAGGTGTCGCCAGCATGCCATGGTAAAGTCGAACGATGGATACAAGCAATATTAATGTCCACTAACATGTGAAGGGCTTATTTCAATAGTGGTACAAGTCCATTACTTCCACTTTTCTGTCTATAATGCTTCTGAAATTAATGAGCCAAACAAACAGAAATAAAGGTCCATCTCTAGCAAGAAGCCATATGCTTGAATATTTCTGGTATTTCAACTGCAAATTTTTCAGCGCTCATTGAACTTTAGGACTCCGTATCTCAACATGAACAAAAATGGACTTGTACCACTATTGAAATAAGCCCTTCGTGTGTCCTGATACTTCTGATCAGTTAGTGTATTACAACTCATCTTGAAAAATGTAATACACGGCCGAGTGTCTGCAGAGTACTCCTGGTTGAAAGATGAGAGAGGAATGACTCGGCAGGTCTCGGCAGCGGGTGGCAACACATTGCCCGCGAGACACCTCATCGCTCACGGCGTTGCCCTTGCAGTTGCGTGACCCTCAATGACGAGGCGAGTAGCGGCGGTCAAGTGACTTCCAATGGCAACGCGAGTCGCGCGTTTCTCACCCAATTACGGCTCATTGACTGCAGCAGTGCCACCAGCAGCAAACGCTCCCAGCCACCACACGAAACGGAGGATTCCTCCTGGTTTCAGAAAGCGTGAGCGGTTAGTTGTTCGCTATTAGAAATAAGCCCTTAAAGCATGGGAAAAATATCTAATTCCAGTTTTTTCCAATTTCTCTAGAATCAAACCTTGTTACAGATTATATTTCTATCACATTTTATAACTAAAAATTTTTCTTAAACTTCTTGGTAAGTGACTTTCTTATTTGTCTTTTCACGGGTCCCCAATCCACCCAAGTGAGCCGGAAGGTAGGCATAGCTTTGAAGGGGTTATGATTTGTTTGGTACATAACAGGGCACCTCTCCCTTGGTGCAGTCAAACTTGTCCGACCAGAACAACGAAGTATTCCTCACCTTCCTTTTCAATCTCGGTCACGTGCTGGAATCCCTGAATCAGACAAGCACTAGGCAATATCCAATAATCAAACATATACACGAGAGGTAGATTTTAATTATCGCGCCAAAGAAATGAAGACATGTAACTGTTCGAAGTTTACCATGCATTCATGCTGAATACTTAAATCCGCATGTCAACGTACCGCAGCACACTGCTAGAGGAGACAAAAGACAATGGCTTAGCCTGTTGCCAAAGTGCGGTAATGTGCGGAATTTCGGCTTCGGAAACAGCGGAAATGTCGCAGCTGTGTCAGGTGAGTATACACTGAGGTGGCAAAAGTTTAGGGATAGCCATATCAGCATGCACAGACGGCGGTAATTTCGCATACGCAAGGTATAAAAGGGACGTCCATTAGCGTAACTGTCAGGTGATTCGCATGAAAGAGTTTCCAACGTGATTATGCACGACAGTTCACTTTGAACGTGGATTGGTAGTAGAAGCTAGACGCATGGGAAATTCTGTTTCGGAAATCGTTAGGATTAAATATTCCTAGATCCACAGTGTCAAGGACGTGTCGAGACTATCGATTTTCAGGCATTACCTCTCAACACTGGCAACACTGAGCCAACGGCGTGCACTTAATGACCAACAGAGGTGGTTCAAATGGTTCAAATGGCTCTGAGCACTATGGGACTCAACTGCTGTGGTCATTAGTCCCCTAGAACTTAGAACTACTTAAACCTAACTAACCTAAGGACATTACACACATCCATGCCCGAGGCAGGATTCGAACCTGCGACCGTAGCAGTCCCACAACAGAGGTGGTGTCTGCATAGTGTTGTTAATGTTAACAGACAAGCAACACTGCATGAAATAACTGCTGAAATCAATGAAGGACGTGCGACGGACGTATCCCTTAGGACACTGCAGCCAAATTTGGAGCTAATGGGTTTCGGCAGCAGACGACCAGCTTGAGTCCCTTTGCTGACATCACGACATCCCCTCCAGCTCCTCTCATGGGCTCGAGACAATATCGGTTGGACATTAGGCGACTGGAAAACTATCGGCTGGTCACATGTGTCCCGATTTCATTTGGTAAGAACTGATGGTAGTTTTCGAGTGTGGCGTAGACCCTATGAAGCCATGGACCCAAGTTGCCAACAAGGCACTGTGCAAGCTGGTAGTGACTCCATAATGGTGTGAGCTGTGTTTACGTGAAATCGACCAAGCTCCCTAGTCCACCTGAACCGATCATTGACTGGAAACAGATATGATGGCTACTCGGAGATCATTTGCAGCTATCCGTGGAATTCATGTTCCCAAACAACGATGGAATTGTCACCGGGCCACGATTGTTCGCGATTGGTTCGTAGAACATTCTGGACAATTCGAGCGAATGATTTGGCCACCCAGACTGCGTTCTCCGTTGTGTCCCCAGACACGGATGCGACCATCATGATGCTTTAAACAGAACCTGCATTCATCCAGAAAAAAATGACGTTTTTCCATTCGTGCACCAAGTTTCGTCGTTGAGTACACCATCGCAGGCGCTCCTGTCTGTGATGCAGCGTGAAGGGTCTCCGAGATTCCAGTCCATGCTGCTGCAAACGTCGTCGAACTGTTCGTGCAGACGGTTGTTGTCTTGTAAACGTCCCCATCTGTTGACTCAGGGATCGAGACGTGGCTGCACGATCCGTTACAACCAGGCGGAGAAGATGCCTGTCATATCGACTGCTAGTGATACGAGGCCGTTGGGATCCAGGACGGCGTTCCGTATTAACCTCCTGAACCCACCGATTCCATATTCTGCTGACAGTCACTGGATCTCGACCAAATGCGAGCAGTAATGTCGCGATACGATAAATCGCAATCGCGATGGGCAACAATCTGACCTTTATCAAAGTCGGAAACGTGATGGTACGCATTTCTCTTCCTTACACTAGGCATCACAACAACGTTTCACCAGGCAACGCCGTTCAACTGCTGTTTGTGTATGAGAAATCGGCTGGAAACTTTCCTCATGTCAGCACGTTGTAGGTGTCGCCACCGGCGCCAGTCTTGTGTGAATGCTCTGAAAAGCTAATCATTTGCATATCACAGCATCTTCTTCCTATCGGTATAATTTCGCGTCTGTAGCACGTCATCTTCGTGGGGTAGCAATTTTAATGGCCAGTAGTGTAAATACGTGTATGGAATTATTTATACACCTAAGCATTCTCTCCAGGTGGTGAATCATTTTTGTCAGTGAGTGTATGAAGGAAATTACGCAACAGAGTGATACTAGAGATAATTACACTTAAAATTATTAGCACGTGGACTAGGAGGTGCCATCTCAGCCTGCTTTCTTATTTCATTTCTATTCGAATTCGCTACTTTTGACCAACTGGCTGCAGACATTATTGTCTCCTCATCATTATTGACAATTCATCATAAGTTTAGTATGACGTAGGTATACTACACCATTCGTTAAGACTTCAGATACACTTAGAGTATTGAATGCTATCAGTAATTGTCAATTTCTAACTCTCGTTGAGGTCATTTCCTGCAAAAATAGAGACAGTTTAAAACTTTTTTGGAAATACTTGATACTACAATGGCACCTGAGTAATAAGCTGTGAGACTGCAAGAGAATGCTTCCTTTTCGCAGTCTCAAAATAGAGGAGGCGTAGAACACTTAACTAGAACAGTGTCAGAATTTCGTAAGTAGAACGACAAAAGATTCACGGCCTTCTTGTGTTTAAATAAAAAAAAAAAAAACAAATAAATTTCTGAAAGCAATAAATGTCCTTTACACCAAGACCATAAATTCAACCAGCGACAGCGGTCGGAAGTACACTAAACTTGCATCTGCCTTTCGCCTGTAGAGCCTCGTTAGCTTAACTTTATAGCTGAAGACCAAATGTAAAACAAGCTAAGTGAAACATTTACAGACACTCACAAGGTTCCTTGCAAAAGCGCAGAAGGAGGGGCGAACTATCACGTAAAAGTAACCAATCCAAATGAGAGTCTTTAGTGGGTGGCACGAGTGGTGAGACCATTTTTGCACAACTAACATAAAAATATCCGAGAAAACTGGATGCCATTTTCTGATTAGTGAAACGTAATATAAATAACAAGAATCAGAATAAGAAATGAGCTTCATGTTCCACAGATAATTCATTCCCTACATCATAGCGATGTTAAACGATTCAGGTCACAAGCAGTTTACCATGATCCATGAATGTACATAATTATTTACTGTCTTTTTGTAAATGTGTGAATACAAAAACAAAAAAGTACATATTGTAATAACAGAGGAATGTTGTCTTCTTACGTGGCATTTACTAAATATTCTTAAATAAAAATTCGTCGATAGTCTAGAAGGAATAGGTTTTCAAATAAGTTATATTTTTCTTAGTAAAAAACAATGCCTACATACCGGCCATTAATGTAAACGTAATTTTTTTTAATGTTTTCAACTGTGTAGTAGCAGGAAATGTCAAGCAGATATGATTTCAATTTGTTTTTAAAACTTTCATTATCTGCCAGCACATTTAATAGACGAGGGTGGTGGTCCATCATTTTTTGGCTGTATACTTTACCCCTCTCTGTATAAGATCATAGTTAAATTGTGGAAAGTCGAGGCTGCTTTTTTGTTTCTAGTATTATATTTAGAAATGGAACTATTGGTTCAAATGGCTCTGAGCACTATGGGACTCAACTTCTGAGGTGATTAGTCCCCTAGAACTTAGAACTAGTTAAATCTAACTAACCTAAGGACATCACACACATCCATGCCCGAGGCAGGACTCGACCTGCGACCGTAGCGGTCTCGCGGTTCCAGACTGCAGTGACTAGAACCGCACGGCCACTTCGGCCGGCATGGAACTATTATTATCAAATTGAGCCTGAGCCTTCACAACAAACTTATACAAACAGGGAGGGCCACGCATTTTGCTTAGTAGGTGGCTCTTCAGATATTACGAGTACTTCACTGTCCCTATGAAATCTTTATAGTTGTATGATATTTAGTGCTTATCTGTCCAACAAATTCTGCGTCCATTGTACTTTTATGATGTTAATATTCGTTACACTAGATTAAATCTTCTGACAGCTAAAAAAATTAAATTTATACCCATTGCATGAGTGTATCATTTTTGGCGTTCCTTATTTCAACTTCTTTTTATGACGGTCAGACCAAAACGACTTCATTACACAGTTCCACTGCAGAGTTATTTTACGCTGAAACTGTGAGTCATCTGTTACAAAAGTACCAACGGTGTGTCTTTAAAGAGTGATCCGTAAAATGTTAGGAGGTTTCAGTCCTGCAGTAAAACGTCGTGTTACAACGGACAGCGAGGAAAAACTTTTGGGCTCTTATGTACTCAGCAGTTCCGCCCCTCAAGAAAAAGAAAGTATTTCGTATGTATTAGAACTCACGAAAGTTAGCGTCGTTCACCAGCCCCAATAAATACTGGGTGTTTATAATTATACTGATGGTGTTCCGTATGCTGCATTGAAGTCAGTATACATCACAGGTTACTGAAACATAGTAGTAATGCTCAGTAATCGGTGAGCTCGCAGAGGATGCTGAAAAACTTAATACTTCCACTTTCTGCCACCAGGTAAAAATTGGGCACTGTAAGCAGTCAGAATGTGAAATGGTTCCTGTTTTGACGTCAGTATGTTCTTTGTGTTGATCTCTTTTGTGAAGTGTCTGTTGGTGTAAAGGGTTAAGAAGGTTGTAATTTCCTGGATGAAACGCAACGAGTATTGAGAAGAAAGACCGTGCACTGCTGGTAAAGTTGTTTACCAGAAGGGCAGCAGTAGAGGCTCTACATTGCGGGAACATTGGCGAAAGAAACAGCTGCGAAGAGGCACCAAATCGACAAGTGGGGTAGAGAATATGATAAAAAAATGGAGAAACAGGTGACTTAGGGGGTGCAGCAGGAAGAGGGTGGCTGCCCATTCCCATGACAGGTGTTGATGAAGTTGCTGTAGCTATAGCCTACCGTGCAGCTCATGACTCAGATTTGCAGCCAGTGATCAAGCTATGTCACGAGAACTGTCTCTCCCCTGGTCAACAGTTAGAAGATTTTGGGACGCATTTTATACTGGTATCCCTATGAGATTCAATGGGCTCCAAATGACGCCCCAAAATTGGCTTCAACGCCGTGGCTTTGCCCTTCGTTTTTTGGCACGCATGAACATGAATGATTTATGCCCGGAGAATATTCTTTGGACGGAAGAGGCACATTTCACTCTGCACGGTAACCTAAACGCACCCTAAACGCAGAGACCTGTCGCATTTTGCAGGAACGTCCTCTGCATTCAGCTTATGTGACTGTGTGGCGTGGTTTCAAAAGCTCCTTCATTCTCTGGCCGTTTTATTTATTTATTTATTTATTTGTTTTCAGAGGAGATGACCTCTCTGACCTGTTGGGTGTTCAGCGAGTGACATCTGCACGTTATAAGGACCTCCTTGCGCAGCACGTGATTCCAGTTTGAGAGAATGCAATGGGGCGACGCATGTCACTTGATAGGTTAAAGATTTGCTTCGAGAAACTTTCGGCAATGACCGCATCATTTCTAGGCAATTACAATATTTGTGCCGTTTCAAATTCCCCGGATTAATCCATGTGACTTTTGGTTGCGGGGTATCGGTAAGATCGCATCTGTCAGGACTGTCTCTCGACTCTTCCTAATCCGAAAGATAGCACACGAGGACATATCGCTCTGATCACACCGGATAGGCTGCGAGCAACTGTCGACCGTGTAGTGCTACGGACGCTGAATGTTGCTGAGTCGGGAGACCTTACCGAAAACATGTTGTTACTTGTGACCATATCATGACAAACGTCCCAGAACCACCGTTATTACGTGTTTGATCATTTCTCCCATTTTACTGCACTCACGCCACATTCTGGCTGCTTCCAACGCCATATTTTCACCCAATGGCAGAATGTAGAACAATTATTTCATGATTTCAGCATCATGTGATGTATACATCTCACACTGCAATACTGGGAACACTGTAAGATTAATTGTACGCAACCAGTATAATTAGGTTTCAAATTAATGAGATATTTGGCAGGTCCCATCGATTCAATGTCATTGCCTCCTTAAGTCGAGACCAAGGGCGTACCAACGCGAGATAGTGTAGAGAATACACCCCTCTTTCTTCCTCCATCCTCGCCCCTGGCAAAAGCCCACATATCACATGGGTATTCACTGGTAGCAAATGTACACAGTGAAACCGCAAACCTATTCGTCGTTTACCGGTCTTCTCCTTGCAATTGTAAATGCACGGTGGCTATGGATTCAAAAAGCTTCCACTGGTGCTGCACCTCTACTTAGCAACTTTTTTTCTCGTGTTACCAGTCTACGTCATAATCTACTGAAGTGTGTATACAGATAATATTCACAACTATTTTAACTTTACCTACATGACGACGTATTAATAACTAAAAATATCACATTAACTACACTCCGCTTGTTACGTTTGTCGCAGCTAGTCGATATGTATTATAAAATGATAGCGTCAGACTGATGATTAATGAACATAGTTTCTGAATAGTCCTGACATTTATTTTGTAAGACAGTGCGTTTCTTTTCCTTCACTCCTTCATCTTCCAAGAAAGTGATATAAAAGTTGCCAGCGGTGTTACCTCGCCTTCCATACCCCATCCCTGCGCAATCAAATCGTAGCCACTCTCATTGTGAAAGCCACGTCATTCAACATTCATTGTCAAAGGCTTATTTCTTACGGCGAAATTTTAAGTGTAATTATTTTCCTCGAACTGTTGTCGTACCATATGACATTTTTGACACGAGTTGACCTTATTATGACAGATGATGGCGACTGTAGTTCAGAAGCGATTAGACTACAGCGTTATCATGAAGTCAGTCCTAGGTGCCATCTACTGCTATTAATCATAAGCAACATGACAGACAGCGACGGCGTTCAGCGTCAAATCTATTCGTTGGGACATGTTACTTAATCTATTATTCGAATAAAGTAATAAAAAGCGGCGGAAGAATTTCTAGATATATAAAAAACATTCCTGATTTGAGATCACATACATTATCTGATTAAAACTAATTATACACCTACTAGTGGATATTAATATGGGATCTTTCCTCCGTTACACAACCTGAAATCTACTGGGAACACTTTCAGTAAGGTGTCTGAAATTCTGGAGGAATGTGAGCCCAGTCTTCCTCAGGAGCCACAACCAGAACTCATTCCAAAGGTGTTCCATTGGGTTCAGATCGGGACTCTGGGTGGGCCAGTGAATTTCAGGAATGTTACTGTCCACAAGCCGCTGCCTCATAGATATTGTTTTATGATGGTGTGCATTGCCACGATGGTGCAGTCACCGTCTTCGAATGTTCCTCCACTATACGCAGTACACAGTGCCGTAAAATGTGTTCATATCCTCTCTCATTTAGCGTTCTATTAAGCACAATACGAGGGCCATACTCTAACATCCCCACACCGTACTATCACCTACTTCATACTTCACGTTTAGCACTACATGTGATGGCAGGTTATTCTCCAAGCATTCTCCAAATCCAAACCATTCCATCAGATCGCCATAGGGTATCGCGTGATTCGCCACTCTAAATCTGTCGTTTCCAGCCATCTAATGTCCACTGGTGTCACTCTTTGAACCGCCTCAAGTGTTGCTTAGCACAGACTGCGGCAATGTGTGGCTTATGAGGATCTGCTCGCTCACTATGCCCCATTCTTTTTAACTCCCTATGCATAGATTTTGCGCTGTCGGGGCTGCTGGAAGCTCCTTGGGACTCACGAGTAATTCCTTTCGCTGATTTCACGCGATATTGTACAACTACCTTCCGCAATGTTCGACGGTCCCTAATGGGGCCTATGGTTCAGCGGTCGTTGGTCCTTCGCGTTTCCATTCCACAATTATCACCAATAGTCGACATGGGCAGCTTTTCGAGGTGCATTCAAGTTCTAAGGCCTCCGATTTTTTTTCTCCGGACTGGAAAGAGATAGAAACATGCGCATTGTTTTAAAATGAGGCCGCGTTCATTGTCAATACGCCCCAGAGATGGCAGCACCGTACGGCAGATGGAATTTTACCGCCAGCGGCGAGAATGAGAACTATTTTAAATACTTAAAATGGCGACGTTTTCCTTACTTGAACGTCGTGCAATCTTTCGTGTTATGAATTTGTGTAGTGTGAAACCAATTGAAATTCATCGACAATTGAAGGAGACATGCGGTGATGGAGTTATGGATGTGTTAAAAGTGCGTTCGTGGGTGCGACAGTTTAATAAAGGCAGAACATCGTGTGACAACAAACAGAAACAACCTTGGGCTCGCACAAGCCGGTCTGACGATATGACCGAGAAAGTTGAGAGACTTGTTTTGGGAAATCGCCGAATGACTGTTGAACAGATCGCCTCCAGAGTTGGCATTTCTGTGGGTTCTGTGCACACAATCCTGCATGACGACCTGAAAATGCGAAAAGTGTCATCCAGGTGGGTGCCACGAATGCTGACGAACGACCACATGGCTGCCCGTGTGCCATGTTGCCAAGCCATGTTGGCGCGCAACGACAGCATGAATGGGACTTTCTTTTCGTCGGTTGTGACGATGGATGAGACGTGGATGCCATTTTTCAATCCAGAAACAAAGCGCCAGTCAGGTCAATCGAAGCACACAGATTCACCGCCACCAAAAAAATTTCGGGTAACCGCCAGTGCTGAAAGAATGATGGTGTCCATGTTCTGAGACAGCGAGGGCGTAATCCTTACCCATTGCGTTCCAAAGGGCACTACGGTAACAGGTGCATCCTACGAAAATGTTTTGAAGAACAAATTCCTTCCTGCACTGCAACAAAAACGTCCGGGAAGGGCTGTGTGTGTGCTGTTTCATCAAGACAACGCACCCACACATCGAGCTAACGTTACGCAACAGTTTCTTCGTGATAACAACTTTGAAGTGATTCCTCATGCTCCCTACTCACCTGACCTGGCTCCTAGTGACTTTTGGCTTTTTCCAACAATGAAAGACACTCTCCATGGCCGCACATTCACCAGCCGTGCTGCTATTGCCTCAGAAATTTTCCAGTGGTCAAAACAGACTCCTAAAGAAGCCTTCGCCGCTGCCATGGAATCATGGCGTCAGCATTGTGAAAAATGTGTACGTCTGCAGGGCGATTACGTCGAGAAGTAACGCCAGTTTCATCGATTTCGGGTGAGTAGTTAATTAGAAAAAAGAAATCGGAGGCCTTAGAACTTGAATGCACCTCGTAGAAGGGTGGAAATGTCCCTGGCGGATTTTTTTACTCAGGTGACATCCCGATTTCAGTCCATAAGTTGGCTTACCTTTACTCCGCCGGTACTGACAACACAATACTCGCCGCCTCCTATCTACATCTACATGGTTACTCTGCAATTCACATTTAAGTGCCAGGCAGAGGGTTCATCGAACCATTTTCATACTACTTCTCTACCATTCCACTCTCAAATGGCGCATGGAAAAAAGGAACACCTAAATTTTTCCGTTCGAGCTCTGATTTCTCTTATTTTATTATGATGATAATTTCTCCCTAAGTACGTCGGTGTCAACAAAATATTTATGAAACTTCCCGGCAGATTAAAACTGTGTGCCCGACCGAGACTCGAACTCGGGACCTTTGCCTTTCGCGGGCAAGTGCTCTACCATCTTTTTTTTATCTCATTTTGTTCGCTTTTGTTCGTTGCATCTGCTCGGGACGGTCGTCGTAAGACATCCGTTTATGTTCGTTGGTGATCGATTACCTCAGTTTTTTTTTTTTTTATTACACAGGGTTGCTAACCCTCTGACCGAACACGCTGAGCTACCGTGCCGGCTGAAAATCTCATTTTGTTAGGTGTCGTTCGTTGTATCTGCTCTGGGCGGATGTCGAAGGACACCCATTTCAGTTCGTTGTTGATCCATTAACTCATTTTTTTTATTACAGAGTGCAGCTAGCCCTCTGACCGAACACGCTGAGCTACCGTGCCGGCGAAATCTCATTTTGTTCGTGTTTGTTCGTTGCTTCTGCTCGTGGCGGACGTCGCAAGACGCCCGTTTCAGTTCGTCGTTAATCAATTAACTCAGTTTTTTTTTTTTTTTATTACAGAGGGCAGCTAACCCTCGGACCGAACACGCTTAGTTAACCGTACCGGCAAATCTTATTTTTTGTTCCTTTTTGTTCGTTGAATCTGATCGGGGCGGACGTCGTAAGACACCCTTCTAAGTTTGTTTTTGATCTATTAACTCAGTTTTTTATTACAGAGGGCAGCTAACCCGCTGACCGAACACGCTGAGCTACCGTGCCGGCTACCATCTGAGCTATCGAAGCACGACTCACGTCCGGTGCTCTCAGCTTTACTTCTGCCAGTATCTCGTCTGCTACCTTCCAAACTTTACAGAAGCTCTCCTGCGAAACTTGCAGAACTAGCACTCCTGAAAGAAAGGATATTGCGGAGACATGGCTTAGCCACAGCCTGGGGGATGTTTCCGGAATGAAATTTTCACTCTGCAGCGGAGTGTGCGCTGATATGAAACTTCCTGGCAGATTAAAACTGTGTTTTAATATGCGCTGATATGAAACTTCCTGGCAGATTAAAACTGTGTTTTAATATGCCAGGAAGTTTCATATCAGCGCACACTCCGCTGCAGAGTGAAAATTTCATTCTGAAAATATTTATGCATTCGGAAGAGAAAGATGGTGATTGAAATTTCGTAAATAGATCTCGCCGCAAAGAAAATCGACTTTGTTTCAGTGACTGCCACCCAAACTCACGTATCATATCAGTGACATCCTCACCCCTATTGCGCGATAACACGAAACGGGCTGCCCTTCTTTGCACTTTTTCGATGTCCTCCGTCAATTCTACCTCGTAAGGATCCCACACCGCGCAGCAGTTTTCCAGCAGAGGACGGACAAGTGTAATGTAGGCTGTCTCTTTAATGGGTTTTTTACATCTTCTAAGTGTTCTGCCAACAAAGCGCAGTCTTTGTTTCTCCTTCCCCACGATATTATCTACGTGGTATTTCCCATTTAAGTTGCTCGTAATTGTAATTCCTAGGTATTTAGTCGAACTGACAGCCCTTAGATTTGAGCGATTTATTGTATATTCAAAATTTATGGAATTTCGTGTAGTACTCATGTGGATGACCTCGCACTTTTCTTTGTTTAGTGCTAATTGCCACTTTTTGCACCATACTGAAATCCTCTCTAGATCATTTTGTAATTGTAATTGATCGTCTGATGATTTTACTTACGGTAAATTACAGCGTCATCTGTAAACAGTCTAAGGGGGCTGCTCAGATTATCACCTAGATCATTGATATAAATCAGGAACAGGAGAGGGCCTATGACACTACCTTGCGGAACGCCAGATGTCACTTCTGTTCTACTCGATGATTTACCGTCTATCACCAGCGTACGACCTGTGACCTCTCTGAGAGGAAATCACGAATCCAGTCACACTACTGAGACGATACTCCATATGCACACAATTCGATTTATAGTCGCTTGTGAGGAACGGTTTCAAAAGCCCTCTGGAAATCTAGGAATATAGAATCGATCTGAGATCCATTGTCGACAGCACTCATTACTTCATGGGAATAAAGAGCCAACTGTGTTGCACAAGAGCGATGTTTTCTGAATCCGGGTTGCTTATGTATCAATAAGTCATTCTATTCAAGATGATTCATAATCTTCGAGTACAGTGTATGCTCCAAAACCCAACTGCAAATTGAGGTCAGTGATATGGGTCTGTAATTCAATGGGTTTCTCCTATTTATTTTCTTGAATATTGGCGTGACTTTCCAGTCTTTAGGAACAGACCTTTCGTCAAGTGAGCGGTTGTATACGATTGCTAAGAAAGGCTCTATTGTGTCTGCATACTCTGAGAGGAACCTGATTGGTATACCATTTGGACCGGAAGACTTGCCTTTCTCAAGTGATTTGAGTTGTTTCGCAACACGTAAGATATCTACTTTTATGTCACTCATTCTAACAGCTGTTCTGGTTTCGAATTCTGCAATATTTACTTCGACTTCTTTCGTGAAGGACTGTATTTAGTAACTCCACTTTAGTGGTACCATCATCGGTAACATTTCCTCTATATCGCGCAACGACGGTATTGACTGTTTTTTTTTTTTTTTTTTTGCCACTGGTGAACTTTACATACGATCAGAATCTCTTTGGGTTTTCTACCATATTTTGAGACATTATTTCATTGTGGAAACTATTAAAAGCATCTCGCATAGACGTCCGCAGTAAATTTCGAGCTACAGCGACAAGAGCGAGCTGAAAAGGAATGCCTCCGATTTTTTAAGTGAAAAGTCTTAAATCCTTTTAAATAAAACAAACTTTATTAATATTCCTCATCTTTACCCTTTGTATCTACATATTTGCTGCCCTCTACCCTTAGAGGGCACCGAATTGCAGCGTGTAAGACGGCGGTGTACACAGTACCTATGTCGGTGCCTGAGAAACAGCAAGCTGTAATCAAGTTACAAAATCTAGGAGTTCATCCACAGCTGGCGCACCCTCTCCTTCAGCATGACAATGCCGGACCACACACGAGTGCAGCGTCATCTGCAACAGTGCGACGCCTCGGGTTCACTGTCGGGGGTCACCCTCCGTACAGTCCCACCTCTGCCCCATCCGATCTTCATCTGTTTCAAAACTTAAGCAACACATTCGACGACTTCATGTTGATAGTGGTAAAGGATACGAGCAGAGATGGGGTTGCAGACCCGTCAACAAAGTCAAACATTCTACAGTTTCGGCAACAACAAAGTGGTCTGTCGTTCGGAGAAATGTGTTCGTCGTCAGCGTGATTATGCTGAGAAATAAATATCTAGACATGAAGAATAAAGTTGCAGAATGTCGATAACGTTGGTATTATACAATAAACTTTAAACAGTTTTCGTATAAAAAAAATTCGGAGTCCTTACTTTTCAGCACGCCCTCATACTTCAGTGCCAGCATTTCATACTTAGGGCCTGCCAGAGGATTTATCAAACCACTTTCAAACTATTTCTTTACCATTCCAGAACGAGCATTTAAATTCTTCCGTGCGAGCTCTGATTTCTCTTACGACGATCCCGTGCGACTGCTACGGTCGCAGGTTCGAATCCTGCCTCGGGTATGGATGTGTGTGCTGTCCTTAGGTTAGTTAGGTTTAAGTAGTTCTAAGTTCTAGGGGACTAATGACCACAGCAGTTGAGTCCCATAGTGCTCAGAGCCATTTTCTTACGACGATCATTCTTCCTACGCAGGTGTGCGCCACCAAAATATTTTGTATTCGGAGGAGAAAGTTGGCCATCGATATCGCGTGAAAAGATCCTGTCAAAGCGTAAAACACCTTTGTTTTAATGACTGTCACCCAAAGTCGCGGGGCCCGCCTCTCGTGGCAGCTACAGGTCAATTCTGTATAATATAGGAGTGTCCTGATACTACTAATGAGATAGTTTATTCAGAGGTACGTTCAGTACTTGATTCGTCTCTGAGACAATGAACAGAAGCGTGTACTTCCAGAAATACTGCTTTTCTTCATGGATTACAGATATTATCAATAAACAATTACACCTATACCCTCCGCAAGCCACCAAACTTTGCGAGGAGTGTAGTGTGTTTACCACTGTCACTTCTGTTGCAGTCACGATTGGATGAACGACTACTGGTTAGACTCCGGAGTCTAATGTCTCTTATTTCACCGTTGTGGTCCTTTTGCGAGACAGACGTACGAGTAAGCACTATATTGTTTGACTATCCTAGGAACATACGTTCTCGGAAATCGTGACGCTTTACCGCTTACTAAATGAGCGTCTAGTTATACCTGCTATCTTCTTTAGGGTCTTCTTTATTTCCGGTATCAATCTTATCTGGAACAGATCCCAGCCTGAGAAGCAGAATTCAGGTATTGGTCGAACGAGGGAATTGTAAAATACCTTCTTTGTGGGTGAACTGTGAGTAGAAAACTGTTCTCAGAGAACTACTTTGCGTAATACGTGAAGAATGTGACCCAGTCACACACAGTTAACTTATATGTGATGAAACCGATTTGAACAGATTTACTCTGTTTAACTTTGACTGTAAATTTTAGTTATTCAAACTAAAAAAAACACGTTTTAGTTCCAAAGTTAGCAAAAACAATCACATCAGAGTTTGGTAACTAACTCCATAAAAACTTAACAGACTAAAAATCCCGTAAATAATGAAGTAAATGACTTTAATTTTCCTCATTTGTAACTGTGAATACAAATAAACGTCATTTGGTGATGAGTATGTGGTAATATGACGTCCTATCGAATATAAACACACTTTACGTAACTGACAGCTGTCAAATCCGAAGTTTGCACAGATAGTGTATTTTGTTTGCATCTATAGCGAACGAACAGTTCGGCTATGACCGGTCAGCGGACGGAATCTAATGGCGAACGCCACAATTTAAGGCGAAAAACCGCAACAAAATACGTAAATGCGCCTGATAAAACACTATGTATATTCATAAAAGCACATCCCTATAAAACGTACGTTAAAATATATGCAATAACATCTAGAATAAAATAAAAGAGAAAGGGATTGTAGTGAATAGCAATGCCTACTATTAATGGTGGTTCAACAATGTCAACAAAGAAACACTCCTTGCAACAAAAAAAGGCTCTAAGCGCTATGGGACTTAACATCTGAGGTCATCACTCCCCTAGACTTAGAACTACTTAAACATAACTAACCTAAGGACAGCACACACATCCATACCCGAGGCAGGATTCGAACCTGCGACCGTAGCAGCAGCGCGGTTCCGGACTGAAGCGCCTAGAACCGCTCGGCCACAGCGGCCGGCACACTCCTTGCAGAACTGCATTTATTATAAGAAAGTAAATATTGAGAAAAGTTGGTTACAAAAGAAAATGAAACTACAACTTAAACTATATGAAATGCTTTGAGTCTTTATAAGGTGACACTGCTATGCATTGCACCATCTCTTTGCGTGGTCTGTGCGTTGTGACTTCGATGTGAACTAATCGTGGTATAACTCCATCAGTCGTGAAACTGCCATGAGTGCATCCTCTTGTTCAGGATATGTTTCTCCTGGCGATAGTAGCATGCTCTTGTCGCAAGCTGGTCGGACGTAATCCAGTTTCCCACGTACACGACAGTAATATTTCTTATACTTGTGATTCCGTTATCAACGTCCCGTACATAGTTTTAATACTGTATAAAATACACACTGACTCGCCTGATCGCTAAAGTACAACTATTAGCTATCACAATCACAAATTCGCATATTTCAAAAACAGTAGCAAACTTCAACGGCGACATATCGTGTTTTAACGTGCGTGGCAGTCATTAAGTTGCAAACAAGATAACAATTTCAAAGTATATTAATTCATGCAATTCAGTCATGCATAAATAGTTCGCGTCTAACAACACCATTCACTGTCCCTTCGCGCACACGTTATCACTGCTGTTTACCGAGCGAGCTGGCGCAGTGGTTAGCACACTGAACTAGCATTCGAGAGGACGACAGTTCAAACCCGTGCACGGTCATTGTGATTTAAGTTTACCGTGATTTCCCTAAATCGCTTTGCACCGAACGAGGTGGCGCAGTGGTTAGCACACTGGACTCGCATTCGTGAGGACGACGGTTCAATCCCACGTCTGGCCATCATGATTTAGGTTTTCTGTGATTTCCCTAAATCGCTCCATGCAAATGCTGGGATGGTTTCTCTGAAAGCGCACGGCCGACTTCCTTCCTCGTCCTTCCCTAATTCGATGAGACCGATGATCTCGCAGTTTGGTCTCTTCCCCCAAACAACCCAACCCCTAAATCGCTTCAGGTAAATGCTAGCATGTTTCTCTGAAAGGGCACAGACGACTTCCTTCTCCATCCTTTCCTAATCCAATGGGACCGATAATCTCGCTATTTGATCCCCTCCACCAAGTCAACCAACCAACCAACTGCTACCTATAGTACTCCACGAAGCTCACAATATTCACGAAGCCTAACATTTTATCTCACACAGAAATCCAGTTTAAACCGAAGTAAGAGTGATTTCAGGTGTGCCGCGGGGGAGTGTCATAGGACCGTTGCTATTCACAATATACATAAATGACCTGGTGGATGACATCGGAAGTTCACTGAGGCTTTTTACAGATGATGCTGTGGTGTATCGAGAGGTTGTAACAATGGAAAATTGTACTGAAATGCAGGAGGATCTGCAGCGAATTGACGCATGGTGCAGGGAATGGCAATTGAATCTCAATCTAGACAAGTGTAATGTGCTGAGAATACACAGAAAGATAGATCCCTTATCATTTAGCTACAAAATAGCAGGTCAGCAACTGGAAGCAGTTAATTCCATAAATTATCTGGGAGTACGCATTAGGAGTGATTTAAAGTGGAATGATCGTATAAAGCTGATCGTCGGTAAAGCAGATGCCAGACTGAGATTCATTGGAAGAATCCTAAGGAAATGCAATCCGAAAACAAAGGAAGTAGGTTACAGTACGCTTGTTCGCCCACTGCTTGAATACTGCTCAGTAGTGTGGGATCCGTACCAGATAGGGTTGATAGAAGAGATAGAGAAGATCCAACGGAGCGCAGCGCGCTTCGTTACAAGATCATTTAGTAATCGCGAGAGCGTTACGGAGATGACAGATAAACTCCAGTGGAAGACTCTGCAGGAGAGACGATCAGTAGCTCGGTACGGGCTTTTGTTAAAGTTTCGAGAACATACCTTCACCGAAGAGTCAAGCAGTATGTTGCTCCCTCCTACGTATATCTCGCGAAGAGACCATGAGGATAAAATCAGAGAGATTAGAGCCCACACAGAAGCATACCGACAATCCTTCTTTCCACGTACAATACGAGACTGGAATAGAAGGGAGAACCGATAGAGGTACTCAGGGTACCCACCGCCACACACCGTCAGGTGGCTTGTGGAGTATGGATGTAGATGCAGACCAAAATATAAGATTCAAATGGCTCTGAGCTCTATGGGACTTGACATCTGAGGTCATCAGTCGCCTAGACTTAGAGCTACCTAAACCTAACTAACCTAAGGACATCACACACATCCATGCCCGAGGCAGGATTCCAACCTGTGACCGTAGCAGTCGCACGGTTCTGGACTGAAGCGCCTAGAACCGCTTGGTCACCACGGCCGGCCGAAACATAAGAACGCGACCATGAATTTTCGTGTGTTTCTATCAAGAACGATTACACAAAACACGCCACCACTTCACACAACAATTGTCACTGTTCGATTGCAACTATCGAAATGGTTCTTGCATCACAGTTCATGCAACAGTGCTGCATATTACGGTTAGTTTTATATAATGCATTTCACAAATGTATTACAAAATAAGATCAAACACATACTGAAATATTGCACAGTCGAGAAAAAAAAATCAAGTAGCAACATAAATAGAGCAAAATGTAGGCACATTTCATGCTAAAGAAAAAAAAAATTAGACTATCAAAGGTATATATAAAGAGTAAACGAAGCAAAAGAAAAGAAAGGAGAAAAAATTGTTCATCGCAATGAGCATTATCTTCAGAACTGCACTTCCAGAAGGCTCTTCCAATGAATCTCAGTGTGGCAGCTGTGCCTTCCAGCAGCCAAGGAACAAGGCGTCAACCTGAGAGCTGGTATCTGGTCCTTTTTGGATTTCGTAGACGAACACAGCGAATTGCGTTTTACACGATCGCTGTTTTCGGAAACAGTGTTGGGTCTACAGAGGAGATTTTCGGCCTTCAGAAATGTCATATTACGCGAAGATAATAAGTGTTCCAAAATTCTATAACAGATGAAGTCAGAGGTATAGGCCTACAGTGTTGTGTGTCTGCTCTACGACCTTCTTTGAAACAGAAATACTTGTGCTTTTCTTCAATCATTACAAATGTTTGTTTCCTTCAGAGACCTACAATACATTGCTAATATTTGCGTCCGGTCAGGTCCAGATGCCTTTCTCAGTTGAGCGATTTCAGTTGCTTTTCTATCCAATAACCACATATTTCGATACCTGTCGTTTTGACTTTGTGGGATGATTTAAAAGCGGTGCCACAGTGCCAGTTTTCTCAATGAAACAGTTTTGGAAAAAGACGTTTAGTATTTCGGCCTTCTATACCTACATCTATATCTACGGTGCGTGGCGGGCGTACCATGAAAAACGATTATATGCCACTGAATCACTCCTAATTCCTCGTGTCTTATCTTCCTGGTCCTTATGCAAAATGTATGTTGGCGGCAGTAGAATCGTTCTGCAGTCATCTACAGATATCGGTTATCTAAATTTTCTCAAGAGTGTTCCTCGAAAAGCACGTTGCCTTCCGTCCTGGGATTCTCATTTGAGTTGCTGAAGCATCTCTGTAGCACTGGCGTGTTGTTACAACCTCCGGTAAAGAAATCTAGCCGACCGCCTCTAAATTACTTCAACGTCTTCTTTTAACTCTACCTGGTACAGTCCCAGACACTCGAGCGGTACTGAAGAGTGAGTCAAACTAGTGCCCTACATTCTGGCTGCTCTATAGATTCCCCGTTATTCTGCCAATGAACTGAAGTCGATTCTTCGGCTTCCCTACCACAATACTGACATTTCATATCACTTAGTCACTTTGACTGGGTCTAGCAGGATACTTCTAAGCTGTATCGTAACACTACGACTTTTTTCTACTCATCAGCATTAACATACATTTTTCTACATTTAGAGGCAGTTGCCATTCATCATACCAACTAGAAATTCTGTTTAAGTCTCCTTGTATCCTCCTACAGCCACTCAACTTCCGACACCTACAATTCGAAGCCACCTAGCGGCAGAGGGCTGCAGATATGTAGACATGAAGACTACAGATGCATGATGTTACTAATATTTGCTTTACTTAAAAACCTTTAAGAGTTTTCACGTAGAAACTCGGAGGCATCACCTTTCAGCACGATCTTGTACCTGAGATGAACGGCATAGGTGAATCACCTTATGTACAACGAGCAAGCACTGAACTACGGTCAGTGCACCAGCGTGTGAAAATGACAGTGCTTATGAATGTAATTCAGAACGGATTTCCCCAAAATTACACGTCGCACAGGGATGAATGTAGTCGGTCAGACACCGGCAGTAAAATTAGACAGAAAACTCTAAACATTTACCGAAAGTCGTACATTTCATTGCAATCTGTCATTCAAATTTGAAGCAGAAATAAATTTACTTCAGTTCATTAGTGTTCCACGAAAACTCTTCTCTGTCGTCCCTTCGAACAGACACAGAAACAGAGTTGGAATCGGCGCTTTCAGGCGCGTCATATACGCTTGCGTATTACAAACATGTAACAATGATTCTGTATTATCCTCTGTTCCGATAACATTATGATAACGTCTTTGAAACATTAAAGCACTATGCTAACATGATGTAGCTCTAATGATTAGGTATCGATAAAATCTGGGAAAAATCGATTACTCCGTCATGTGAGGGGAACAAATGAATATCCAGTGCAACCTCACAACGATACTTTTGGCTGGCGGTAACTTTTTGCCTGGCGTGAACTTTCTCCGACTCTCTTGTTTACAAATATCTGCGAACCAGAGTCACCAAGCTGCGGCAACCTGTGACGACAGTATTATATCACCAAAACAACACCCCAGTGAAAGTGCAGCCTAGAGGAAACGTTCAGCACGCAGAAACCACAAACAGCGTATCGCATGCGTTATCAGGCACCGAAAACTGAGAGACGACGGTGTAACAGTACTGAAGATATATTTGCGCTGCGCTGAGTTTCAGAATATACATTATCACACAGAAACTGGATCACCTTCTTTACACAGGCCGAGTGCACAAATGAATGTGAAAATAAAGAAACATTCATTTAAAAAAATAAGCAGCTGAAGTTTACAGATTGGTTCAACATTAAAAAGCATTAAATAACAGAGACAGAGAAAATTTCTTACTTTTCAATTTCATGTGAAAGATGGAACTTATATTTAGCATGTTTGCTTCACATACAGAAATCGTTTCGTTTTAACATCCTCGCTTCCTCAGAATATAGCGACTCGTGTTGAGTAGCATTTTATAATCAAATATATCAATAGAAATCGCAAATGTTGCAATGGTCATGCTCATTCTCTGTCTACTCAAGTTGTTTCTCAAAATTACAATTTTAATTTTGAGTTACAGCATGTTAAGGTCAGGCATATCAAGAAGGAAAATTTACAGCAAGAAAGAAATGCCATAAAATATACTTATAAATATATCCTTCAACTAATTTTCTGTGTGGCTTAACGGCCGAGAGCTAGTCTATCCATTGGTCGACACTTCGTCTCTAATCTACTCAGGTTATCCAACCAGAGAAAGATACAGTTTAGCATTTGTTGTTTCTGGAGACTCCTCACATCGTTGAGAGGTGAATGCTGGATTAGAAGCAGACTGAAAATTTCCGTGATTTACCGGGAGAACGATCCTGCAACCTCGCGGTTTCACGGTAATAGCTTTGCTAATAGACTGTCAGGTTCGATTATCTTTGAACTGAAAGCAAAACAGTTGGTGAAATTTACACGTCACTCAAAGTGCATGGCTTATTTACGACCTCGCACGTAGTTCCGTCTCAGGTGACTTGAATCTCGTACTGAACTTCACCGTCTCAAGAGGTGTACATTTGCACATCTAGATTCAGGATTACAATGAGACTTTGTTGCCTTACTTTTCTACGCTGTATCAGAGTATCTACTCGTTAAATTCACAGATTTATTAATACTTTTCGTCTCTGATGAACAGTTTTTTTAGTTATCAACACAATTCCGTATAAATCTTTACCACCGAAAAAGTGATAAAGTCACAATCAGTATGGTGATCAGATCGATAAATAGCTAGATATACAGGGTGATTGTAATTAAAGTTAAACTTTCAAACCGCTGTAAAAGTAACACCACGGGTCAGAATGACATCAAATTGCACGAAATATTAACGGAGAAGGGGGAAAACGTATGGCAGAAGAAAAATAAATAGTTACAAAATGTAGTAATAGATGGCGCTGTAAGCATCATAATTTAATAATGGTCGACTACAAATGACAAATAATCATACAACCAAGCCTAAGGCGTACGTTTGACATTAAACAAAATGTACTTCACAGTGTGCATGGGTGTACAGGTGTGATACTGTTAGTTACGTAAGCCCATCCACCACGGCAAGCTCTTATCACATCGAATGGGAAAAATCGGTTTTTAATTGTCTTGAGGCCAAAAACCGCATAAAAGTCATCAATCACATCGGTTTTTAATTGTCCTGAGGCCAAAAACCGCATAAAAAGCATCAATCAAAATCAAATCGGATTATTAATTTCCGTGTGAGTGGCGCAAAACATATTCAATATTCTGTCCTCCGTTTTCTGCAACAAGTTGAAATCGAGAAACCGTATGTTCCACAAGTGATCGAAGTGTTTCTGGGATCACGTTAGAATGCGTTGCGCAATGCGTGCCTTCAATACAGCTAAGTTTGCAATCGGAACACGGAATACAACATCTTTCAGATACCCCACACGGATTAGGATCAGGTGATCGAAACGGCCAGGCTATAGGGAAATGGCGGCTGATAATTCTAGCATTTCCGAAATGGCGCTTCAGCACCTGCTTTACTGGATTTGCAATGTGCGGAGGTGCGCTATCTTGCATAAAAATGATCACATCCGCGCTGTTTGAGAGCTGGAATGCCGTGGTTGGGCAAAAGACACTCAGAGCGCTTACCTGTGGCAGTAAGCACCTGTCTCTTCGAAAAAAGATGTCCCTATAATAAATGATGCTGTAAACTCGCACCACACAGTGACCTGTTCAGGATGAAGTGATACTCGTTGATTTGCGTGTGGATTTTCCATTGCCCGTATTCGACAAATCTGTGTATTGACATATCCTGTCAGATGGAAATGGGCTTAGTCTGCCCACAAAATCTTCAACGGCCAATCATTGTCCACTTTCATACGAGGAAGAAATTCTTAAGTAAAGGTCTCTCTTGCTGACAGGTGAACAAAATTCGAATGGTTCAAATGGGTCTGAACACTATGGGACTATGGGACTTAACTTCTGATCTCATCAGTCTCCTAGAACTTAGAACTACTTAAACCTAACTAACCTAAGGACAACACACACATCCATGCTCGAGGCAGGATTCGAACCTACGACCGTAGTGGTCGGGCGGTTCCAGACTGAAGCGCCTAGAACCGCGCGGACACACCGGCCGGCACAGGTCAACAGTAAGCAAATCGTGTGCAGGGGTAATTTTGAATGGATAGCAAAGAAGGATGTTTCGTAGGATTTTACGCACCTTGCTCACGAGTATGTCCAATGTTCGGGCAATTCTCCATGCACTACACGTTTGCACACAGCCACTCGTCTCCTCCTGCAGCCACTGCTTCCATTGACGTCGAATCAATTCGTTTCCTCCCTCTACCAGGTTGCACACCAAAAGAACCCGTCTTTTCGAATTTCCGAATCATTTTCTCCAGACCCACGGCAGTCATCGGACCAACGCCTTTTTTCAAACCCTTTAGTGAACGGAACTTCTACAGAGCGACATGTGATCTATTGATCAATTTTCACACTATTTTTTCTTCTTGCATACGTTTTCCCTCTTCTCCAATAATACTCCGTTGCAATTTGACATCATTCTGACCAATGGTGTTATTTCTACAGGGTAGTGAAAGTTTAACTTTAATTGTAATTGCCCTGTAGAGGATTATTAAGTGGCATACTCAATGAAAAGTATATATCTAGTTGATTTCGACTAAACAATCAATGACTCTCAAATCTTGCAGAGTAACAATACATGGACGTCTGAAATGGAACAATCAAATAGTTGTAGGTACAGCAAATGGCAGACTTTGATTTAATAGTAGGATACCTGTAACATAGAGACCTTTAGAGTACGTGTCGAAGTCTATAGCGGTCCAGCCCAGTCCCTGCACCAAGACAGGGGTACAATAAAATTAAAATTGCTGTTCCAATCACAGATTCGGGTTGCTAATACAGTTAAGAGTTCAGTGGTAGTAGGCACTGAGCTGCAGGCCCTTTCATTAAGAAGACGATGAATTAACTTTGCTTAGTTATGCATTAAAAGTAATTTTTTCAAGCTATGTGTAACCTGAGATAGCTTGCCTGAGTGTAATGTTATCAAATGACGGAAATGGAGAAATTTCTGGGTTACCTATCAGTTAATTCACGAATTCCTCAAAGTGGCCTAGAACTGCAGAAGATCCAGTGGCCGTAGGCTTCAACAATCCACGCCAATACGACGGCTGCGCAGAGAGATACCGGTCTCTCCGACCGCCGGGCGCCTGGCGGCACCCCAGTGAAGCCAACCTCTGCGTGGGTGGGCCGAACTGCCCTTCGGCTGAAAGCCGAAGCGACTGTGGGAATTCCTGACCCCACGCATATTGGCAGCAGGGATCTTTTGCTCTCGGGGGAAGCATACACTGCGCGAGGACCCGAGTTTACGAAAGTGCTGACAGTCGGCCTGTCGGCCTCAGTTCGTTGCAGTGCTTGATAGTTCCAGTTCGTGGCAGTACGTTGTAGGCTTTATTTCGTGACCAGCAGTCGCGCTGTAGTATCCGCCACTCTGTGCTTCTTATGTTCTTTTCCATAGCCATGGAAGCAACCAGGTACCACTATGCTCAGTATTTATGAAGCCATTCGCGGTAGAACGCTCTTAGTGAAGCCGACCGCGTTTAAGAGGCAAATATTCAGTTTGTACCGCGGGAGATAAGTCTCAGGGTTTTATCAATGTTAATTCGGTAGTCTTTGACGTGCTTCTCCAGTCCGTGTGTTCGCAACATGTTCTCATTCATGGCTCTTTATCACAACCTGTGATTCAAATCCTGCAGTTCATCTTCGTTAAGCTGCATCAAAACTCTCTCTAGGGATTGGAATAACTATCGTTATCTTGCTTCGTATTTTGTGTCTTTCCAAGCACCTGTGGCTTGGCCTACAGGAAATCTGCACACCGCCTGTGTAATCCAAAATCGTGGACGATGTAGTTACCACCTAATTGTATCGAGACTGTCTTACATGTCAGTGTCTTTACGAGAATATACCTGATTTTCTTTTAGCTGTTGGTTACGAAACTGTAGCTTCCCCTTGTTCTCTCACTAACCACTCGATTTCAATCAGCAATAGAAATTCGTGCAGTGTGTGAACAAGAATCTGACGCCATCACGGCCCAGAGAGCAGCAAATCATCAGGAGACTTTTTTTCTAATCTGATGGTAGGGAAGACGGTGACAGGCAGAACTCGTTCATTTCTTTCATTTCGATCCCTCCGAAGCCAAAAGAAACGGGGAATCTAAGAACTGGAAAAGTTCAATTTGTCCACGAAAGAGATTGCTCATCGAACACTTTTATGGTCTATGTAGGGGTACTGACAAAGTCTTTAGATGCTCTATCAAGCTGGGTTGGCCCTCCACATCGAACATGGAACAAAGAAAGGGAGAGAGAAATAACACAGACATGTTTGGCATGCTAAAGAAACTTAACGGGTGGGTACTAGAATAAATACACGTAATAAGTGGAATCTGTACCACGGCAGTATTTACTATTTTTCACATCCACTACTTTTAAGTATTACGTGTGGTGCAAATCACGTTATATGGTGCAAAAATTCCTGAATATAATTGCATTAGTAAAGGAACGAAAGAAAAGATCTAATCACACGTATGGTCAGTTGTGTGGTACTATACATCAGATGCTCACTTCGTCAGCGTATGAATCGAAACCCAACACTCTCTCTATTCCTAATCCTTGAAAACGCTCTCCTGCTATCATACCTGCTTTCACAGCCAACCATCCTTAGCTCCACACACTTCATGTCCTTACCCAGTTTAATTTTACCTTACTCCTCATTCTTTCCCATGAACTCATTACTGTGATTTACCGAGTCTATCAACTTCCTTCTGCCAATAAAATCTGATTTCCTTGCATAGGTGCAATACCATCCAGCTGCTGACACATACATTCCGTCTCCTGATCGTTTCAAACTCTCAGCCGACATCCTTTCGCATGTCACTTGCTCTCCAATCTCAGGTATATCAAAACCTCTTGCCTATCAAATGTTACCGGAGTCCACAGCACCATGATTCTTACAGCTTCAAGATCAAGCTCATCGATATCTTATCAAGTTCTTTATGATTATTTTAGTCAAATGCTGAAGATCAGCAATGTGGCCGCTGTCATCCCTCCATTCTCTTGGAAGGAATTTAAATGTCGTTGTTGTGATCTTCACTGC